>NW_025779674.1:0-51213 GCF_021130785.1 Homalodisca vitripennis | reverse complement strand
GGAAAAAATTTTTGCACGGCCCTTCGTGAATTGTTTATTAAAAACGTAATAAAAACAGACCTTAAAGGCATATTTTAAGTTGAACAGTTGGTTTATTTCATCAGGAGATTATCTAGTCAAGCCAGAAATTCCCTGGGGGGGGGGGTTAATGTTACCGGGGGGTTAACACATCAGGGGGTTTAATTTACTCAGGAGGTTATCTTTTCATACCAGAAATCCTCGGAGGGGGGTTAATGTTACCCGGGGGCTAAGGGACACACCTGTCCCTATTTTAGACGGTGTTGTGTCTGTGAACAAAATAAAAATTTATTCTGTCCCTATCTACTATTGACGCATAGCTAACGCTCAGCCAACTTATTATGGGGGTTGTATTCACTCGTTAACCTAGCAAAGCCTGAATCCTGATTGAATTACACAAATATTAGTCACATATATAGGCCTAAATATATTTAAAAACCCCAAAAATTTCCAATTCACGACAAATTTTTGCATTTATCGCGTTTTTTCAGCTTATTAAAGTACATACAGCAAAAGGTTACGAACGTTTTTTTGTAAACACGTCGTTTACTAAAACTTATTAAGTCAATTTTTTGAGCTACGACCAACCGTTTAGCCGCTATCAAGCCGAATGAAATTTTGTAGGCAAAAATTTTCAAAATATTTCACTTAATCGCGTTTTTGCGGCCAAACCAATGGAGATAGAAGTAAAGAGTCAATCAACCTGGGACATTTTGTATATCACCGCATTTCCTAACTCCAATCTTTCGTCATATTTCGACCTCAGACCAATGGTTTCGCCGGCATCGACCCGAAAACAAAAGTTCGTCGCGTAAAAATTACAAAAAAATACACACAATCAACTTTTTTTCGGACCGAACCAATGATGATAAGGCAAAAAGTCACTGTGACCTTTTTCTGTGTAGATCCGCGCAATGTGCTATAATTTGATGGGTCAAGCCTATTTGAGCTACGATCCTCTCCCTTCGTTCGGGCCACTATCAGGCCGAAACTTTATTTTAAAAAGCAAAAGAATCTCTGGAATGTCAAAACATTCCGCCGTTTTTGTAGCTTAACCACACGAGATAGACAAAAAGTCACTAGACCTTTTTTGTTGTTCACTTCATTCCTGACTAACATTTTTTCGTCAGATCTGATGCTAGCTCAACGGTTCACCCACCGCGTATCACTTACAAGAAATGCCTGCAGGGGGAAGAAATGCGCGATTTTTTTCTTAGGAATTTTTTTGAGGGTTTTAAAAAGTAAAAAAATCCGTTTTCAGACTTTTAGCCTCCCGGTCATATGGTGAAAGGTAGCCTGCGAGCCAAAATTTCAAGTTTCCAGCACTTCCAGAACCTATGTTAGAAAATTTGTTATCTATAAATCAGTTGTAGTCAGTCAGTCAGGTTTCACATGCAGCCTGTAATAGTATATTAGATAAACCGGTAGAGTTTCGTGAAAAAGTGGACTGGAACTTTCTTGACGAAAATTTAATTTTTCTCGTTCGGATGTAATGCATCAGATTTAAGCTAACGACCAATAATTTAGGCAGTAACAGAGCTATGAGACAAAAGACTGCACTGGCAGTTTAAAAATTCACGTAAAAACTTAAAAAATCAACACTTTAAAACGCGTTATGCGGCCAAAACCGTTGAGGATAGGGCAAAATGTTACGGAGAACATTATTTAAGATTATCACGCAATTTCATAAATCCTATTAAAAATTTGTTTTGGAGCTACGATCCACAGTTTAGAGCCGCTATCGAGCCCAAAAGGTAAATTTTTTACGGCGAAAATTTTCCAAATACTTTCACTTAATCACGTTTGGGCTCGGCCAAACCATTGGAGATAGAGTATAAAGTTTACTGAACATTTTTGGAGATCACCTCATTTCCATATCTCCAACGTTCGTCGTATTTCGACCTCAGTCCAATGGTTATCGCCGCTATCGAGGCCCGAAAACAAAAGTAGCGCGTAAAAATGACAAAACAATAGCACACAATTCACGTTTTTTTTCGACCGAACCACTGGAGATACAGCAAAAAGTCACTGGAACCTTTTCTGTAGAATCGCGACAATTTGCTAATTTGATGGTTCAATCAAAATTTGAGCTACGACCTAGCGAGGCCCCTATCGGGCCCCCATCTATATTTTAAGCGAAAAAATCTCTGGAATTTCAAATGTTCGAGCGTTTTGTCGCTTAACCATGGAAGATAGAGCAAAAGGTCACTAACCTTTTTGTAGTTCACTTCATTCCTGATTATGATATATATCGTCAGATCTCTTCTATATATATGATATCCCAAAGGGGGGGTTAAAAGGAAAAAAACAGGTGGGGGGGTAAAAAATGCGCGTTTTTTTTTAATATTTTTTTTTGGGGGGGGGGAAACTAAAAATGTCCATTTTCAGACGGTTCCTCCGGGACACTATTGCAATAGAAACTTTATTTGAACAAAAAATCTCTGGAATTGTCAAACACTTCTAGAACCGCGTTAGAATTTGTAGCTATATACCAGTGAGTCACCACCGGTTAAACATGCGGCTTTAGAGTATATTAGATACGACAAAAAGTTACTGGACCTTTCCTTGTTGGAAATTTAATTTTGTTCATCGATTGTGCCCTCAGATCTGATCTATACGGAACTATGGTTTTAAGAGCCAGAAATGATCTCGGGAGAAAAGTCATCACGGGTCACTATCTTGAATTGGTTTAGTATAAAACCTAATAAAAACCGGGACCTCAAGGCAGTATTTTAAGTCGAACAGGGGTTTAATCATCACCAGGATACTATCTAGTCAAGGCGTAATATCCTTGGTGGTGATTAATGTTAAGGAGGTTAAGACAAGGAGGGGTTTAATTTCGTCAGGATATATGTCTGGTCCATAATGAACAAATTCCCAGGGGGGGTTAACGATTAACCGGGGGATAAGTCTCCAGGGGGTTATCTGGTCATTCACCAGGATCTTCCCCAGGGGGGGGGGGGTTAAGAGGATTTTGGTGAACTGGAGTAAAATTCGACATGAGGTCCTGGGCAGGAAATTCCCTGGGGGGGTTTAATGTTACCAGGGGGTTAACACATCAGGGTGGTTTGAATGTACAGGAGGTTATCGAGGTTCATAACCAGGAAATCCCCGGGGGGGGGGTTAATATTTACCAGGGGTTAAATTGACACACTTGGGCCTTTTTTAGAGGGTATTGTGTGGTCCTGTGAACATAAGAAATAATTCCTCTGTCCGCTATCTACTATTGACGCTTAGCTAAAACGCTCAGTCAGCCAACTTCCTCCCGAACTCACTGTAAACCTTTTGCTGTAGATCACGTGATTTCCTAAATCCATCCCGTTTAAAATATTGTTTTGAGTTACGAGCCTAAACCGTTTCGAGAAGTTAGCCGCTATCCAATCAAGCCCGGAAATGTTAAAATTTTTTTAGCGACCGAAATGTCCCAATATTTTCCACTTATTAAGCAATCGCAGGCGGGTTTTGCGGTCAAACTAAGGGAAATATAGTAAATAAAGTGTCTCACTGGGACCCTTTTTTGGTAGGTCATCTTATTTTCCTAAATATAAACGTTAGTCTTATTTTGACCTCCGACCAAATGGTTGCGGCTCGCGATCGAATCCCACTATTCCGACCCCAAAAAACTGAAAAGTGGTTTCGGGAGAGGCAGTAAAAGTTACCAATACAACAACAATTGAACATAATTCACGTTTTGTTTTTTTGTTGTATTTCGGTTTTCTTTTTTCGGCGGGCAGGGTCCAAAACGACCAATCGAGATAGGGCAAAAGATTTACTGGAGACCTTTTCTGTAGAGCCCATCGCGCAATTTGACATAATTTGGTGAGGGTCAATCAATTTGAGCTACGACCAACTCGGTTCGGCCGCTATCTCGCCCGGAGCTTGAAAACATTTATTTCTTAAATCGAGGAACAAATTCTCTGGAATTTCAAATTGTTCGATGCGGTTTTGGGTTGGGTTTGGTGGGGGTCGGCTTAAAAACCATGGAAGCATAGAGCAAAAAGTCATTAGAATAGCCTGGTTTTTGTAATTGCACTTGTCATTCCTGACCATGAATTTTCCGTCAGGATCCGAGCTAGCCTCCAACGGTTCGCCCGCTATCGATCAGGGCTTTCAAAAAATGCCTGCAGGGGGAGAAGAATGCGTCTTGCGCGTGAAGATTGCGCGATTTTTTTGTTGGGAATTTTTTATTGAGGGGTTGAAATTGAAAAAAGTCTCACACTTATCGGGATTTTCCTGGTGGTGTTACACGGGGAAAGGCTTATCTGTAGTATACCAAATTTGCAAAGTCTCTAACTCAATCTGGAAGGTACGGTTAGAATTAGTATAACTGAGTGATGAGTGAGTCAGTCAGAGTCCAGTTACACATTGCGGTTGTATATATATTAGGACTCGCTTCGGGCTCGCTGGGGGCTACAGCCCCCAGCCCCTCAAGTAAGATGCCTTAAAATTCGGGGATAAGCGGAATTCGGTGCCTGGTTAAGTACCGGACATTAGGTAAATGACAAGGGATGTAAAAATTGACCTTTTTATTGATTTTTTTCCCGATTCGTCCAAACTTTTGACTTTGATGGCATTTTGCGGCTTAAACCGTTAGAGATTACGACAAAAAGAGACCGGACGCTTTCTTGTCGGAAATTTAAATTTGGTGTTTCGATTATGCCATCTATTTGAGCTACGAGCTCCTGGTTAAGGAAGTTACAGGCAGATGTGGTTAGTAAAGTCTGCACCTGGTCCCCAACTATTGTAAATTTGTTGAATCGGAAATATAGTAAAAAACACCGTACCCTAAAGTCAACATTTTTTAATTAGCTTAGGGGGTTTTATTTGCTCAAGGAGTGGTATATAGGTCCATATAGGCCAGGAAAATTTCCCAGGGGGAAATTAATCTTACCGAGGTTCAATAAGCCATCAGAGGGGTTTTAATTTACTCAGGAGGATTATCTAGGTCATAACAGGAAATTCCCCGGGGGTGAGTTATAATAGATTTGCGTGATTGGTAGATCTGATGTACGCTAGCAAAATCGGGGATGAGAGGAGGATTTTGGTGATTGGGTAAAATTCGGACATGGAGGTCCATGCCGAGAAATTCCCTGGGGGGTTTAATGTTATCGGGTGTTAAGAACATCAGGGGGTTTATTTTACTCAGGAGGTTATCTGGGTTCTTACCATAAAATTCCCTGGGGGGGGTTAATGTTACCCGTGGTAAATGACACACTGGGGTCTATTGTTTGAGGGTAGTTGTGTCTGTGAAACAAAACAAAAACTTCACTCTGTCCATATCTACTACTGTACGCTTAGCTAACGCTCAGACTAATTTTCAGATGTTGGGGTTGAATTCACTCGTTAACCTTAGCAAAGACAAGTGCAGTCCTGAATCTGGAATGAATTACACACAAATATTTTATCGCACATAAATTTAAAACACAAAAAAAATTGCCAATCCCACGGCACAAATATTTTACCAATTTTATAAGAAGTTTTCCCAGGCGTATTAAAGGATGTAAAACTAGGAGTTTATTGCCTAATTTAAGGGATAAGAGTGGTTTATTGATAAGGATAAAAATTCCGGACATGAGGTCCATCACAAGGAATTCCCAGAGGGGGGCGGGGGGGGGGTGGGGGGTTAAAAAAGAACGTTACCAAGGGTTAAAGACATACAGCGGGGGGCTGAGGTTATCTGGTCATGACCTGGGACACTTCCTTAAAGAGGGGTTAAGAAGATTTGGTGATTGGTAAAAATTCTGTCGTAGTTATTGAACATTTATGTGATTTTAAGTTATGACCAATGGTTTCCGGCTTGCTACGCTACTGCCTCCAGAAAGCAACAAAATGTTCATCTAAAAATAATTAAAACAATTTCCTTTTAAACAGGTTTTTCTCCTTTCCCGCGCCGATACCACTTAGGTATAAGGCAAAAAGTTACTCGACCTTTTTTTATAGAACACGTCGTTTACTAAAATTATTAAATGACGTTTTTTGAGCTACGACCAACCGTTTAGCCGCTATCAAGCCTGGAATGTAAATTTGTAGGCGAAAATTTCCAAATATATTTCACTTAATCGCGTTTTGCGGTCAAAACTAATGGAGATATAGTAAAAAGTCAATCAACCTTTTTGTAGATCATATTATTTCCTAAATCTAACCTTTGTTTTATTTTGACCTCCGACCAATTGTTTCGCCGCTATCGACCCAAAAACAAAGTTTTCACGTAAAATTACAAAAATTTTGCACATAATCACGTTTTTCGGACCAAACCAATGGAGATAGGGCAAAAAGTCTACTAGACCTTTTCTGTAGATAACGATCAATTTGCTAATTTGATGGGTCAATCAGATTTGAGCTACGACCAACCGTTCGGCCGCTATCGGGCTCGAAACATTATTTTAAGCGAAAAAATCTCTGGAATGTCAAATGTTTCGAGCGTTTTGTCGCTTAACCATGGAAGATAGAGCAAAAAGTCACTGACCTTTTTTTGTAGTTCACTTCATTCCTGAACTAAGAATTTTTCGTCAGATCGAGCTAGCTATAACGGTTCGCCCGCTATCGGGCTTACAAAAATGCCTGCAGGGGTAAAGAAATGCGCGATTTTTTGGGGAATATTTTTTTTTGAGGGGTTTAAAAGTAAAAATGTCCAGTTTTTTCAGACTTTTCCTGTTGGTTATATTGCAAAAGGTACCTGCGTGTGCCAAATTTCAAGTTTCCAGCACTTCTAGAACTATGTTAGAATTTGTATACATCTGGTCATCAGTCAGTCAGTTTCACATGCGGCTGTATATAATTAGACTCGCCTTCGGCTCGCTGGGGCTACGCCCCCAGGCCCCCATGATGTACGCTTGCAAATTCGGGGATGAGCGGTGAAATTTACGCTTGCATATTCGAGATAAGAGGGATTTGATGATTGTTAAAATTTGGACATGAGGTCAAGCCAGGAAATTCCCTGGGGGGGTTTTAATGTTACCAGGGGTTAAGACATCGGGGGTTATCTGGTCATACCAGGGACTTCCCAAGGGGGGTTAAGAGATTTGGTGATTGTTAAAATTCGTACATGAGGTTTCATGTTCCCTGCTCTATCCGATTCCGAGAATCGTACGGGTCATATCGCTTCGCTAACGCTCAGCCAATTGATATGTGGTGTATAATAACAATCAATAGACATCGTAGAACAGTTAAGTTATGTGTTCGCGAAATTTGAAGACAAGAAGAATTTGATCTGGTAACTAAAGTCAGCGTATATCATAGTTTAATTTTCCTCCGGATTCACCCAAACTTTTGACTTTTGAGAGCGTTTTACGGCTTAACCGTTAGAGATACGAGTAAAAAGTGACTGGACCTTACTTTCTTGTCGAAATTTAAATTTTATCTTTCGATTCCGTCGTCAGATTTTAGCTGTGAACTTTGGTTTAGCCAGGAATGAGCTCGGAAGAAAAGTTTGCACAGGGTCAGCTATCGTGAATTGTTTATTAAAAACGTAATAAAAACGACCTTAAAAGGCAGTATTTTAAGTTGAACAGTTGGTTTAATTTCATCAGGAGATTTATCTAGTCAAGCCAGGAAATTCCCTGGGGGGGGGGGTTAATGTTACCGGGGGGTTAACACATCAGGGGGTTTAATTTACTCAGGAGGTTATCTTTTCATACCAGGAAATCCTCGAGGGGGTTAATGTTACCGGGGGCTAATGACACACCTGTCCCTATTTTAGACGGTGTTGTGTCTGTTGAAACAAAATAAAAATTTATTCTGTCCCTATCTACTATTGACGCATAGCTAACGCTCAGCCAACTTATTATGTGGGGTTGTAATTCACTCGTTAACCTAGCAAAGCCTGAATCCTGATTGAATTACACAAATATTAGTCCACATATATAGGCCTAATATATATTTAAAACCCCAAAAATTTCCAATTCACGACAAATATTTTGCTATTTATCGCGTTTTTCAGGCTTATTAAAGTACATACAGCAAAAGGTTACTGAACGTTTTTTGTAGAACACGTCGTTTTACTAAAACTTATTTAAGTCGAATTTTTTGAGCTACGACCCAACCGTTTAGCCGCTATCAAGCCCGGAATGTAAATTTGTAGGCGAAAATTTCAAAATATTTTTCACTTAATCGCGTTTTGCGGTCAAACTAATGGAGATATAGTAAAAAGTCAATCAACCCTTTTTGTAGATCATATTATTTCCTAAATCTAACCTTTGTTTTATTTTGACTTCCGACCAATGGTTTTGCCGCTATCGACCCAAAAAAAAAGTTTTCACGTGAAAATTACAAAAAAATTTCACATAATCACGTTTTTCGGCCAAACCAATGGAGATAGGGCAAAAAGTCACTATACGCTTTTCTGTAGATCTTGCAATCTTGCTAATTTGCTGGGTCAATCAGATTTGAGCTAACGACCTACCGTTCGGCCGCTATCGGGCTCGAAACTTTATTTTAAGCGGAAAAATCTCTGGAATGTCAAATGTTCGAGCGTTTTGTCGCTTAACCCATGGAAGATAGAGCAAAATGTCACTAGACCCTTTTTTTTGTAGTTCACTTCTTCATTCCTGATTAAGAATTTTTCGTCAGATCTGAGCTAGCTATAACGGTTCGCCCGCTAGCGGGCTTACAAGAAATGCCTGCAGGGTAAAAAATGCGCGTTTTTTTAATATTTTTTTTTGAGGGGTTTAAAAGTAAAAATGTCCAGTTTTCAGACTTTTCCTCCGGGTCATATTGCAAAAGGTACCTGCATGCCAAATTTCAAGTTTCCAGCACTTCTAGAACTATGTTAGAATTTGTATCAATATATCAGTGAGTCAGTCAGTCAGTTTCACATGCGGCTGTATAGTATACTTAGACTCGCCTTTCGGCTCGCTGGGGGCTACGCCCCCAGGCCCCCATGATGTACGCTTGCAAATTCGGGGATGAGCGGTGAAATTTACGCTTGCATATTCGAGATAAGAGGGATTTGATGATTGTTAAAATTTGGACATGAGGTCAAGCCAGGAAATTCCCTGGGGGGGTTTTAATGTTACCAGGGGTTAAGACATCGGGGGTTATCTGGTCATACCAGGGACTTCCCAAGGGGGTTAAGAGATTTGGTGATTGTTAAAATTCGTACATGAGGTTTCATGTTCCCTGCTCTATCCGATTCCGAGAATCGTACGGGTCATATCGCTTCGCTAAACGCTCAGTCCAATTGATATGTGGTGTATAATAACAATCAATAGACATCGCAGAACAGTTAAGTTATGTGTTCGCGAAATTAGAAGACAAGAAGAATTTGATGGTAACTAAAGTCAGCGTATATCATAGTTTAATTTTCCGGATTCACCCAAACTTTTGACTTTGAGAGCGTTTTACGGCTTAACCGTTAGAAGATACGAGGAAAAAGTGACTGGACCTTTCTTGTCGGAAATTTAATTTTATCTTTCGATTCCGTCGTCAGATTTTAGCTGTGAACTTTTGGTTTAGCCAGGAATGAGCTCGGAAGAAAAGTTTGCACAGGTCAGCTATCGGTGAATTTGTTTATTAAAAACGTAATAAAAACAGACCTTAAAAGGCAGTATTTTAAGTTGAACAGTTGGTTTAATTTCATCAGGAGATTATCTAGTCAGCCAGGAAATTCCCTGGGGGGGGGGTTTAATGATTACCGGGGGTTAACACATCAGGGGGTTTAATTTACTCAGGAGGTTTATCTTTTCATACCAGGAAATCCTCGGAGGGGGGTTAATGTTACCGGGGGCTAATGACACACCTGTCCCTATTTTAGAACGGTGTTGTGTCTGTGAACAAAATAAAAATTTATTCTGTCCCTATCTACTATTGACGCATAGCTAACGCTCAGCCAACTTATTATGTGGGGTTGTATTCACTCGTTAACCTAGCAAAGCCTGAATCCTGATTGAATTACACAAATATTAGTCACATAATATAGGCCTAATATATATTTAAAACCCCAAAAATTTCCAATTCCACGACAAATATTTTGCTATTTATCGCGTTTTTTTCAGGCTTATTAAAGTACATACAGCAAAAGGTTACTGAACGTTTTTTGTAGAACACGTTCGTTTACTAAAACTTATTAAGTCGAATTTTTTGAGCTACGACCAACCGTTTAGCCGCTATCAAGCCCGGAATGTAAATTTGTAGGCGAAAATTTCAAAATATTTTCACTTAATCGCGTTTTGCGGTCAAACTAATGGAGATATAGTAAAAAAGTCAATCAACCCTTTTTGTAGATCATATTATTTCCTAAATCTAACCTTTGTTTTATTTTGACTTCCGACCAATGGGTTTTGCCGCTATCGACCCAAAAAAAAAGTTTTCACGTGAAAATTACAAAAAAATATTTCACATAATCACGTTTTTTTTTTCGGCCAAACCAATGGAGATAGGGCAAAAAGTCAACTATACGTTTTCTGTAGATCTTGCAATTTTGCTAATTTGCTGGGTCAATCAGATTTGAGCTACGACCTACCGTTCGTTCGGCCCGCTATCGGGCTCGAAACTTTATTTTAAGCGGAAAAAATCTCTGGAATGTCAAATGTTCGAGCGTTTTGTCGCTTAAAAACCATGAAGATAGATAGAGCAAAATGTCACTAGACCTTTTTTGTAGTTTCACTTCACTTCATTCCTGATTATGAATTTTTCGTCAGATCTGAGCTAGCTATAACGGTTTCGCCCGCTAGCGGGGCTTACAAGAAATGCCTGCAGGGGTAAAAAATGCGCGTTTTTTTTTAATATTTTTTTTTGAGGGGTTTAAAAGTAAAAATGTCCAGTTTTCAGACTTTTCCTCCGGGTCATATTGCAAAAGGTAACCTGCATGCCAAATTTCAAGTTTCCAGCACTTCTAGAACTATGTTAGAATTTGTATCTATATATCAGTGAGTCAGTCAGTCAGTTTCACATGCGGCTGTATAGTAATATTAGACTCGCCTTCGGCTCGCTGGGGGCTACGCCCCCAGGCCCCCATGATGTACGCTTGCAAATTCGGGGATGAGCGGTGAAAATTTACGCTTGCATATTCGAGATAAGAGGGATTTGATGATTGTTAAAATTTGGACATGAGGTCAAGCCAGGAAATTCCCTGGGGGGGTTTTAATGTTACCAGGGGTTAAGACATCGGGGGTTATCTGGTCATACCAGGACTTCCCAAGGGGGTTAAGAGAATTTGGTGATTGTTAAAATTCGTACATGAGGTTTCATGTTCCCTGCTCTATCCGATTCCGAGAATCGTACGGGTCATATCGCTTCGCTAACGCTCAGCCAATTGATATGTGGTGTATAATAACAATCAATAGACATCGCAGAAACAGTTAAGTTATGTGTTCGCGAAATTAGAAGACAAGAAGAATTTGATGGTAACTAAAGTCAGCGTATATCATAGTTTAATTTTCCGGATTCACCCAAAACTTTTGACTTTGAGAAGCGTTTTACGGCTTAACCGTTAGAGATACGAGAAAAAGTGACTGGACCTTTCTTGTCGAAAATTTAATTTTATCTTTCGATTCCGTCGTCAGATTTTAGCTTGTGAACTTTGGTTTAGCCAGGAAAATGAGCTCGGAAGAAAAGTTTTGCACAGGTCAGCTATCGTGAATTGTTTATAAAAACGTAATAAAAACAGACCTTAAAAGGCAGTATTTTAAGTTGAACAGTTGGTTTTTAATTTCATCAGGAGATTATCTAGTCAAGCCAGGAAATTCCCTGGGGGGGGGGGTTAATGTTACCGGGGGGTTAACACATCAGGGGGTTTAATTTACTCAGGAGGTTATCTTTTCATACCAGGAAATCCTCGGAGGGGGGTTAATGTTACCGGGGCTAATGACACACCTGTCCCTATTTTAGACGGTGTTGTGTCTGTGAACAAAATAAAAATTTATTCTGTCCCTATCTACTATTGACGCATAGCTAACGCTCAGCCAACTTATTATGTGGGTTGTATTCACTCGTTAACCTAGCAAAGCCTGAATCCTGATTGAATTACACAAATATTAGTCACATATATAGGCCTAATATATATTTAAAACCCCAAAAATTTCCAATTCACGACAAATATTTTGCTATTTATCGCGCGTTTTTTTTTCAGGCTTATTAAAGTACATACAGCAAAAAGGTTACTGAACGTTTTTTTGTAGAACACGTCGTTTACCTAAAACTTATTAAGTCGAATTTTTTGAGCTACGACCAACCGTTTAGCCGCTATCAAGCCCGGAATGTAAATTTGTAGGCGAAAATTTCAAAATATTTTCACTTAATCGCGTTTTGCGGTCAAACTAATGGAGATATAGTAAAAAGTCAATCAACCCTTTTTTGTAGATCATATTATTTCCTAAATCTAACCTTTGTTTTATTTTGACTTCCGACCAATGGTTTGCCGCTATCGACCCCAAAAAAAAGTTTTCACGTGAAAATTACAAAAAAAAAATTTCACATAATCACGTTTTTTTTTTTTTTTCGGCCAAAACCAATGGAGATTAGGGCAAAAAGTCACTATACGTTTTCTGTAGATTCTTGCAATTTGCTAATTTGCTGGGTCAATCAGATTTGAGCTACGACCTACCGTTCGGCCGCTATCGGGCTCGAAAACTTTATTTTAAAGCGAAAAAATCTCTGGAATGTCAAAATGTTCGAGCGTTTTGTCGCTTAACCATGGAAGATAGAGCAAAATGTCACTAGACCTTTTTTGTAGTTCACTTCATTCCTGATTATGAATTTTTCGTCAGATCTGAGCTAGCTATATAACGGTTCGCCCGCTAGCGGGCTTACTAAGAAATGCCTGCAGGGGTAAAAAATGCGCGCGTTTTTTTAATAATTTTTTTTTGAGGGGTTTAAAAGTAAAAATGTCCAGTTGTTTTCAGACTTTTCCTCCGGGTCATATTGCAAAGGTACCTGCATGCCAAATTTCAAGTTTCCAGCACTTCTAGAACTATGTTAGAATTTGTATCTATATATCAGTGAGTCAGTCAGTCAGTTTCACATGCGGCTGTATAGTATATTAGACTCGCCTTCGGCTCGCTGGGGCTACGCCCCCAGCGGCCCCCATGATGTACGCTTGCAAATTCGGGGATGAGCGGTGAAATTTACGCTTTGCATATTCGAGATAAGAGGGATTTGATGATTGTTAAAAATTTGGACATGAGGTCAAGCCAGGAAATTCCCTGGGGGGGTTTTAATGTTACCAAGGGGTTAAGACATCGGGGGGTTATCTGGTCATACCAGGACTTCCCAAGGGGGGTTAAGAGATTTGGTGATTGTTAAAATTCGTACCATGAGGTTTTCATGTTCCCTGCTCTATCCGATTCCGAGAATCGTACGGGGTCATATCGCTTCGCTAACGCTCAGCCAATTGATATGTGGTGTATAATAACAATCAATAGACATCGCAGAACAGTTAAGTTATGTGTTCGCGAAATTAGAAGACAAGAAGAATTTGATGGTAACTAAAGTCAGGCGTATATCATAGTTTAATTTTCCGGATTCACCCAAACTTTTGACTTTGAGAGCGTTTTACGGCTTAACCGTTAGAGATACGAGAAAAAGTGACTGGACCTTTCTTGTCGGAAATTTAATTTTATCTTTTCGATTCCGTCGTCAGATTTTAGCTGTGAACTTTGGTTTAGCCAGGAATGAGCTCGGAAGAAAAGTTGCACAGGTCAGCTATCGTGAATTGTTTAGTTAAAAACGTAATAAAAAACAGACCTTAAAAGGCAGTATTTTAAGTTGAAACAGTTTGGTTTAATTTCATCAGGAGATTATCTAGTCAAGCCAGGAAATTCCCTGGGGGGGGGGGTTAATGTTACCGGGGGGGTTAACACATCAGGGGGTTTAATTTACTCAGGAGGTTATCTTTTCATACCAGGAAATCCTCGGAGGGGGGTTAATGTTACCGGGGCTAATGACACACCTGTCCCTATTTTAGACGGTGTTGTGTCTGTGAACAAAATAAAAATTTATTCTGTCCCTATCTACTATTGACGCATAGCTAACGCTCAGCCAACTTATTATGTGGGGTTGTATTCACTCGTTAACCTAGCAAAGCCTGAATCCTGATTGAATTACACAAATATTAGTCACATATATAGGCCTAATATATATTTAAAACCCCAAAAAATTTCCAATTCACGACAAATATTTTGCTATTTATCGCGTTTTTCAGGCTTATTTAAAGTACATACAGCAAAAGGTTACTGAACGTTTTTTGTAGAACAACGTCGTTTACTAAAACTTATTAAGTCGAATTTTTTGAGCTACGACCAACCGTTTTTAGCCGCTATCAAGCCCGGAATGTAAATTTGTAGCGAAAATTTCAAAATATTTTCACTTAATCGCGTTTTGCGGTTCAAACTAATGGAGATATAGTAAAAAGTCAATCTTAACCTTTTTTGTAAATCATATTATTTCCTAAATCTAACCTTTGTTTTATTTGTGACTTCCGACCAATGGTTTTTGCCGCTATCGACCCAAAAAAAAAGTTTTCACGTGAAAAATTACAAAAAAATTTCACATAATCACGTTTTTCGGCTCAAACCAATGGAGATAGGGCAAAAAGTCACTATAACGTTTTCTGTAGATCTTGCAATTTGCTAATTTGATGGGTCAATCAGATTTGAGCTACGACCTACCGTTTCGGCCGCTATCGGGCTCGAAACTTATTTTAAGCGGAAAAATCTCTGGAATGTCAAATGTTCGAGCGTTTTGTCGCTTAACCATGGAAGATAGAGCAAAATGTCACTGGACCTTTTTTTGTAGTTCACTTCATTCCTGATTATGAATTTTTTCGTCAGATCTGAGCTAGCTATAACGTTTCGCCCGCTAGCGGGCTTACAAGAAATGCCTGCAGGGGTAAAAAATGCGCGTTTTTTTTTTAATATTTTTTTTTGAGGGGTTTAAAAGTAAAAATGTCCAGTTTTCAGACTTTTCCTCCGGTCATATTGCAAAAGGTACCTGCATGCCAAATTTCAAGTTTCCAGCACTTCTAGAACTATGTTAGAATTTGTAATCTATATATCAGTGAGTCAGTCAGTCAGTTTCACATGCGGCTGTATAGTATATTAGACTCGCCTTCGGCTCGCTGGGGGCTACGCCCCCAGGCCCCCATGATGTACGCTTGCAAATTCGGGGAATGAGCGTGAAATTTACGCTTGCATATTCGAGATAAGAGGGATTTGATGATTGGTTAAAATTTGGACATGAGGTCAAGCCAGGTGAAATTCCCCTGGGGGGGTTTTAATGTTACCAGGATGGTTAAGAACATCGGGGGGTTATCTGGTCATACCAGGGACTTCCCAAGGGGGAGTTAAGAGATTTGGTGATTGTTAAAATTCGTACATGAGGTTTCATGTTCCCTGCTCTATCCGATTCCGAGAATCGTAACGGGTCATATCGCTTCGCTAAACGCTCAGCCAATTGATATGTGGTGTATAATAACAATCAATAGACATCGCAGAACAGTTAAGTTTATGTGTTTCGCGAAATTAGAAGACAAGAAGAATTTGATGGTAACTAAAGTCAGCGTATATCATAGTTTAATTTTCCGGATTCACCCAAACTTTTGACTTTGAGAGCGTTTTTAAAACGGCTTAACCGTTAGAGATACGAGAAAAAGTGACTGGACCTTTCTTGTCGGAAATTTAATTTTATCTTCTTTCGATTCCGTCGTCAGATTTTAGCTGTGAACTTTGGTTTAGCCAGGAATGTGCTCGGAAGAAAAGTTTGCACAGGTCAGCTATCGTGAATTTGTTTATTAAAAACGTAATAAAAACAGACCTTAAAAAGGCAGTATTTTAAGTTGAACAGTTGGTTTAATTCATCATCAGGAGATTATCTAGTCAAGCCAGGAAATTCCCTGGGGGGGGGGGTTAATGTTACCGGGGGTTAACACATCAGGGGTTTAATTTACTCAGGAGGTTATCTTTTCATACCAGGAAATCCTCGAGGGGGGTTTAATGTTACCGGGGGCTAATGACACACCTGTCCCTATTTTAAATTAGTGTTGTGTCTGTGAACAAAATAAAAATTTATTCTGTCCTATCTACTATTGACCTGAATAGCTAAATACGCTCAGCCAACTTATTATGTGGGGTTGTATTCACTCGTTATACCTAGCAAAGCCTGAATCCTGATTGAATTACACAAATATTAGTCCACATTATAGTCCTAATATATATTTAAAACCCCAAAAATTTCCAATTCACGACAAAAATATATTTTGCTATTTTTATCGCGTTTTTTCAGGCTTATTAAAGTACATACAGCAAAAGGTTACTGAACGTTTTTTGTAGAACACGTCGTTTACTAAAACTTATTAAATCCCAATTTTTTTGAGCTACGACCAACCGTTTATAGGAGGGAGAGGAGCCGCTATCAAGCCCCGGAATGTAAATTTGTAGGCGAAAATTTCAAAATATTTTCACTTATTCGCGTTTTGCGGTCAAACTAATGGAGATATAGTAAAAAGTCAATCAACCCTTTTTTGTAGATCATATTATTGTCCTAAATCTAACCTTTGTTTTATTTTGACTTCCGACCAATGGTTTTGCCGCTATCGACCCAAAAAAAAAAGTTTTCACGTGAAAATTACAAAAAAATTTCACATAATCACGTTTTTTTCGGCCAAACCAATGGAGATAGGGCAAAAAGTCACTATACGTTTTCTGTAGATCTTGCAATTTGCTAATTTGCGTGGTTCAATCAGATTTGAGCTACGACCTACCGTTCGGCCGCTATCGGGCTCGAAAACTTTATTTTTAAGCGGAAAAAATCTCTGGAATGTCAAATGTTCGAGCGTTTTGTCGCTTAACCATGGAAAGATAGAGCAAAATGTCACTAGACCTTTTTGTAGTTTCACGTTCATTCCTGATTATGAATTTTTCGTCAGATCTGAGCTAGCTATAACGGTTCGCCCGCTAGCGGCTTACAAAGAAATGCCTGCAGGGGTAAAAAATGCGCGTTTTTTTTAATAATTTTTTTTTGAGGGGTTTAAAATAAAAATGTCCAGTTTTCAGACTTTTCCTCCGGGTTCATATTGCAAAAGGTACCTGCATGCCAAATTTTCAAGTTTCCAGCACTTCTAGAACTATGTTAGAATTTGTATCTATATATCAGTGAGTCAGTCAGTCAGTTTCACATGCGGCTGTATAGTATATTAGACTCGCCTTCGCTCGCTGGGGGCTACGCCCCCAGGCCCCCATGATGTACGCTTGCAAATTCGGGGATGAGCGGTGTGAAATTTTACGCTTGCATATTCGAGATAAGAGGGATTTGATGATTGTTAAATTTGGGACATGAGGTCAAGCCAGGAAATTCCCTGGGGGGTTTTAATGTTACCAGGGGTTAAGACATCGGGCGGGGGGTTTATCTGGTCATACCAGGGACTTCCCAAGGGGGGTTAAGAAGATTTGGTGATTGTTAAAATTCGTACATGAGGTTTTCATGTTCCCCTGCTCTATCCGATTCCGAGAATCGTACGGGTCATATCGCTTCGCTAACGCTCAGCCAATTGATATGTGGTGTATAATAACAATCAATAGACATCGCAGAACAGTTAAGTTATGTGTTCGCGAAATTAGAAGACAAGAAGAATTTGATGGTAACTAAAGTCAGCGTATATCATAGTTTAATTTTCCGGATTCACCCAAACTTTTGACTTTGAGAGCGTTTTTAACGGCTTAACCGTTAGAGATACGAGAAAAAGTGACTGGACCTTTCTTGTCGGAAATTTAATTTTATCTTTCGATTCCGTCGTCAGATTTTAGCTGTGAACTTTGGTTTAGCCAGGAATGAGCTCGGAAGAAAAGTTTGCACAGGTCAGCTATCGTGAATTGTTTATTAAAAACGTAATAAAAACAGACCTTAAAAGGCAGTATTTTAAGTTGAACAGTTGGTTTAATTTCATCAGGAGATTATCTAGTCAAGCCAGGAAATTCCCTGGGGGGGGGGGTTAATGTTACCGGGGGGTTAACACATCAGGGGGTTTAATTTACTCAGGAGGTTATCTTTTCATACCAGGAAATCCTCGGAGGGGGGTTAATGTTACCGGGTGCTAATGGACACACCTGTCCCTATTTTAGACGGTGTTGTGTCTGTGAACAAAATAAAAATTTATTCTGTCCCCTATCTACTATTGACGCATAGCTAAACGCTCAGCCAACTTATTATGTGGGGTTGTATTCACTCGTTAACCTAGCAAAGCCTGAATCCTGATTGAATTACACAAATATTAGTCACATATATAGGCCTAATATATATTTAAAAACCCCAAAAATTTCCCAATTCACGACAAATATTTTGCTATTTATCGCGTTTTTCAGGCTTATTAAAGTACATACAAGCAAAAGGTTACTGAACGTTTTTTGTAGAACACGTCGTTTACTAAAACTTATTAAGTCGAATTTTTTGAGCTACGACCAACCGTTTAGCCGCTATCAAGCCCGGAATGTAAATTTGTAGGCGAAAATTTCAAAATATTTTCACTTAATCGCGTTTTGCGGTCAAACTAATGGAGATATAGTAAATAGTCAATCAACCCTTTTTGTAGATCATATTATTTCCTAAATCTAACCTTTGTTTTATTTTGACTTCCGACCAATGGTTTTGCCGCTATCGACCCAAAAAAAAAGTTTTCACGTGAAAATTACAAAAAAATTTCACATAATCACGTTTTTCGGCCAAACCAATGGAGATAGGGCAAAAAGTCACTATACGTTTTCTGTAGATCTTGCAATTTGCTAATTTGCTGGGTCAATCAGATTTGAGCTACGACCTACCGTACGGCCGCTATCGGGCTCGAAACTTTATTTTTAAGCGGAAAAATCTCTGGAATGTCAAATGTTCGAGCAGTTTTGTCGCATTAACCATGGAAGATAGAGCAAAAATGTCCACTAGTACCTATTTTGTGTAGTTCACTTCATTCCTGAATATATGAATTTTTCGTCAGACGTCTGGAGCTAGCTAATAACGGTTTCGCCCGCTAGCGGGGACTTACCAAGAAGATGGCCTGACAGGGGTAAAAAATGCGCGTTTTTTTAAAATATATTTTTTTTGAGGAGGTTTAAACAAAGTTAAAAATGTCCGAGTTTTCACGACTTTTCCTCCGGGTCATAATTGCAAAAGGTACCTTGCATGCCCAAATATTCAAGTTGTCCAGCACGTTCTAGAACTATGTTAGAAAATTTGTATCTATATATTCAGTGAGTCAGTCAGTCCAGTTTCACATGCGGCTGTATAGTATATTAGATAAACCGTTAGAGATACAAGAAAAAGTGGACTGGAACTTTTCTTGTCGAAATTTGGATTTTGTGTTTTCGATTATTGCCTATCAGATTTTAAGCTACGACCTATAATTTAGCGCAGTACAGAGCTTAGGACAAAAGGCTGCACTGGACAGTTTAAAAATATCAGCGCGTAAAACTCTAAAAAATCAATACTTTAAAAACGCGTTATGCAGCCATAAAACCGATTGAGGATAGGGCAAAATGTTACTGAACATTTTTTGTAGATCACGCAATTTCTTAAATCCTTATAAAAATTTGTTTTGAGCTACGACCAACCGTTTAGCCGCTATCGAGCCCGAAAGGTAAAATTTTTAGGCGAAAATTTCCAAATATTTTCACTTAATCACGTTTTGCGGCCAAACCAATGGAGATAGAGTAAAGAGTTACTGGCACATTTTTTGTAGATTATCTCATTTCCTAACTCCAAACGTCTAGTCTTATTTCGACCTCCGTCCAATGGTTTCGCCGCTATCGAGCCCGAAAACAAAAGTTTCACGTAAAAGTTACAAAACAATTGCACATAATCACGTTTTTTCGGCCGAACCACTGGAGATAGAGCAAAAAGTTACTGGACCTTTTCTGTAGATCGCGCAATTTGCTAATTTGATGGTGTCAATCAGATTTGAGCTACGACCTACCGTTCGGCCGCTATCGGGCTCGAAACTTTATTTTAAGCGAAAAAAATCTCTGGAATTTCAAATGTTCGAGCGTTTTGTCGCTTAACCATGGAAGATAGAGCAAAAAGTCATTAGACCTTTTTTGTAGTTCACTTCATTCCTGTTTATGAATTTTTCGTCAGATCTGAGCTAGCTATAACGGTTCGCCCGCTATCGGGCTTACAAAAAATGCCTGCAGGGGTGAAAGAATGCGCGATTTTTTGGGATATTTTTTTTTGAGGGGTTTGGGAAAAGTAAAAATGTCTCACTTTTCAGACTTTTCCTGGGTCAATATTGCAAAAGGTACCTGCATGCCAAAATTTCAAGTTTCCCAGCACTCATCTAGAAGTAGGTTAGAATTAGTCTCTATAAGTGATCAGTCAGTCAGTCAGTCAGTTTCACATGCGGCTGTATATTTATAGGATTAGATTAGATACGACAAAAAGTGACTGGACCTTTCTTGTTGGAAATTTAATTTTGTCCTTTCGATTGTGCCCTCAGATCTGATCTACGACCTATGGTTTAGCCAGAAATGAGCTCGGGAGAAAAGTCTGCACGGGGTCAGCTATCTTGAAATTGTTTAGTATAAACATAAATAAAAACCGACCTCAAGGCAGTATTTTAAGTCGAACAGGGGGTTTAATATCACCAGGAGACTATCTAGTCAAGGCGAGAAATTCCTGGGTGGGGGGTGATTAATGTTAAGGAGGGAGTTAAGACAAAGAGGGGTTTAATTTCGTCAGGATATTGTCTGGTCATATGAACCAAATTCCCAGGGGGGGTGTTAACGTTACCGGGGGATAAGTCTCCAGGGGAATATCTGGTCATACCAGGATCTTCCCAGGGGGGGGGGTTAAGAGATTTGGTGACTGGTAAAATTCGGACATGAGGTCATGGCAGGAAAATTCCCTGGGGGGGTTTAATGTTACCAGGGGGGTTAAACACATCAGGGGGTTGAATGTACAGGAGGTTATCAGGTCATACCAGGAAATCCCCCGGGGGGGGGTTAATATTACCGGGGGGTTAATGACACACTTGGGGCCTTTTTTAGAGGGTATTGGTGTCTGTGAACATAACACATATTCATCTGTCCCTATCTACTATTGACGCTTAGCTAACGCTCAGCCAAACTCCCGAAGTCACTGAACCTTTTCTGTAGATCACGTGATTTCCTAAATCCCGTTTAAAATTTTGTTTTGAGTTACGACCAAACCGTTTAGGCCGCTATCAAGCCCGGAATGTAAATTTTTAGGCGAAAATGTCCAATATTTTCACTTAAATCGCGTTTTGCGGGTCAAACTAAGGGAAATATAGTAAAAAGTCACTGGACCTTTTTTGTAGGTCATCTTATTTCCTAAATAAAACGTTAGTCTTATTTTGACCTCCGACCAATGGTTTCGCCGCTATCGACCCCAAAAAAACAAAAGTTTCGCGTTAAAAGTTACAACAAAATTGTACATAATCACGTTTTTCGGCCAAACCAATCGAGATAGGGCAAAAGATTACTGGACCTTTTCTGTAGATCGCGCAATTTGCTAATTTGGTGGGTCAATCAGATTTGAGCTACGACCAACGGTTTCGGCCGCTATCGGGCTTGAAACATTATTTTTTATCGAAAAAATCTCTGGAATTTCAAATGTTCGAGCGTTTTTTGTCGCTTAACCATGGAAGATAGAGCAAAAAAGTCATTAGGATCTTTTTTGTAGTTCACTTCATTCCTGACCATGAATTTTCCGTCAGATCCGAGCTAGCTCCAACGGTTCGCCCGCTATCGGGCTTACAAAAAATGCCTGCAGGGGTGAAGAATGCGCGATTTTTTGGGAATTTTTTTGAGGGGTTGAAAATGAAAAAATTCTCACTTTTCGGGATTTTCCTGGTGGTTACACGTGGAAAGCTATCTGTGTACCAAATTTCAAGTCTCTAACTCATTCTGGAAGTAGGTTAGAATTAGTATACGTGAGTCAGTCAGTCCAGTCAGTTACACATGCGGTTGTATATATATTAGATACGACAAAAAGTGACTGGACCTTTCTTGTTGGAAATTTAATTTTGTCTTTCGATTGTGCCCTCAGATCTGATCTACGACCTATGGTTTAGCCAGAAATGAGCTCGGGAGAAAAGTCCTGCACGGGTCAGCTATCTTGAATTTGTTTAGTATAAACATAATAAAAAACCGACCTCAAGGCAGTATTTTAAGTCGAACAGGGGGTTTAATATCACCAGGAGACTATCTAGTCAAGGCGAGAAATTCCCTGGGTGGGTGATTAATGTTAAGGAGGTTAAGACAAGAGGGGGTTTAATTTCGTCAGGATATTGTCTGGTCATATGAACAAATTCCCAGGGGGGTTAACGTTACCGGGGGATAAGTCTCCAGGGGGTTATCTGGTCATACCAGGATCTTCCCAGGGGGGGGGGGGTTAAGAGATTTGGTGACTGGTAAAATTCGGACATGAGGTCATGGCAGGAAATTCCCTGGGGGGGTTTAATGTTACCAGGGGGGTTAACACATCAGGGGGTTGAATGTACAGGAGGTTATCAGGTCATACCAGGAAATCCCCCGGGGGGGGGTTAATATTACCGGGGGTTTAATGACACACTTGGGCCCTTTTTTAGAGGGTATTGTGTCTGTGAACATAATAAATATTCCTCTGTCCCTATCTACTATTGACGCTTAGCTAACGCTCAGCCAACTCCCGAAGTCACTGAACCTTTTCTGTAGATCACGTGATTTCCTAAATCCCGTTTAAAATTTGTTTTGAGTTACGACCAACCGTTTTAGCCGCTATCAAGCCCGGAATGTAAATTTTTAGGCGAAAATGTCCAATATTTTCACTTAATCGCGTTTTGCGGTCAAACTAAGGGAAATATAGTAAAAAGTCACTGGACCTTTTTTGTAGGTCATCTTATTTCCCTAAATAAAACGTTAGTCTTATTTTGACCTCCGACCAATGGTTTCGCCGCTATCGACCCCAAAAAACAAAAGTTTTCGCGTAAAAGTTACAACAAAATTGTACATAATCACGTTTTTCGGCCAAACCAATCGAGATAGGGCAAAAGATTACTGGACCTTTTCTGTAGATCGCGCAATTTGCTAATTTGATGGGTCAATCAGATTTGAGCTACGACCAACGGTTCGGCCGCTATCGGGCTTGAAACATTATTTTTATCGAAAAAATCTCTGGAATTTCAAATGTTTCGAGCGTTTTGTCGCTTAACCATGGAAGATAGAGCAAAAAGTCATTAGACCTTTTTTTGTAGTTCACTTCATTCCTGACTATGAATTTTCCGTCAGATCCGAGCTAGCTCCAACGGTTCGCCCGCTATCGGGCTTACAAAAAATGCCTGCAGGGGTGAAGAATGCGCGATTTTTTGGGAATTTTTTTGAGGGGTTGAAAATGAAAAATTCTCACTTTTCGGGATTTTCCTGGTGGTTACACGTGGAAAGCTATCTGTGTACCAAATTTCAAGTCTCTAACTCATCTGGAAGTAGGATTAGAATTAGTATACGTGAGTGAGTGAGTCAGTCAGTCAGTCAGTTACACATGCGGTTGTATATATATTAGATAAACCGTTAGAGATATGACAAAAAGTGACTGGACCTTTCTTGTTGGAAATTTAATTTTGTCTTTCGATTGTGCCCTCAGATCTGATCTACGACCTATGGTTTAGCCAGAAATGAGCTCGGGAGAAAAGTCTGCACGGGTCAGCTATCTTGAATTGTTTAGTATAAACATAATAAAAACCGACCTCAAGGCAGTATTTTAAGTCGAACAGGGGGTTTTAATATCACCAGGAGACTATCTAGTCAAGGCGAGAAATTCCCTGGGTGGGTGATTAATGTTAAGGAGGTTAAGACAAGAGGGGGTTTAATTTCGTCAGGATATTGTCTGGTCATATGAACAAATTCCCAGGGGGGGTTAACGTTACCGGGGGATAAGTCTCCAGGGGGTTATCTGGTCATACCAGGATCTTCCCAGGGGGGGGGGGTTAAGAGATTTGGTGACTGGTAAAATTCGGACATGAGGTCATGGCAGGAAATTCCCTGGGGGGGTTTAATGTTACCAGGGGGGTTAACACATCAGGGGGTTGAATGTACAGGAGGTTATCAGGTCATACCAGGAAATCCCCCGGGGGGGGGTTAATATTACCGGGGGTTAATGACACACTTGGGCCTTTTTTTAGAGGGTATTGTGTCTGTTGAACATAATAAATATTCCTCTGTCCCTATCTACTATTGACGCTTAGCTAACGCTCAGCCAACTCCCGAAGTCACTGAACCTTTTCTGTAGATCACGTGATTTCCTAAATCCCGTTTAAAATTTGTTTTGAGTTACGACCAACCGTTATAGCCGCTATCAAGCCCGGAATGTAAATTTTTAGGCGAAAAATGTCCAATATTTTCACTTAATCGCGTTTTGCGGTCAAACTAAGGGGAAATATAGTAAAAAGTCACTGGACCTTTTTTGTAGGTCATCTTATTTCCTAAATAAAACGTTAGTCTTATTTTGACCTCCGACCAATGGTTTCGCCGCTATCGACCCCAAAAAACAAAAGTTTCGCGTAAAAAGTTACAACAAAATTGTACATAATCACGTTTTTCGGCCAAACCAATCGAGATAGGGCAAAAGATTACTGGACCTTTTCTGTAGATCGCGCAATTTGCTAATTTGATGGGTCAATCAGATTTGAGCTAACGACCAACGGTTCGGCCGCTATCGGGCTTGAAACATTATTTTTATCGAAAAAAATCTCTGGAATTTCAAAATGTTCGAGCGTTTTGTCGCTTAACCATGGAAGATAGAGCAAAAAAGTCATTAGAACCTTTTTTGTAGTTCACTTCATTCCTGACTATGAATTTTCCCGTCAGATCCGAGCTAGCTCCAACGGTTCGCCCGCTATCGGGCTTACAAAAATGCCTGCAGGGTGAAGAATGCGCGATTTTTTGGGAATTTTTTTGAGGGGTTGAAAATGAAAAATTCTCACTTTTCGGGATTTTCCTGGTGGTTACACGTGGAAAGCTATCTGTGTACCAAATTTCAAGTCTCTAACTCATCTGGAAGTAGGTTAGAATTAGTATTAACGTGAGTGAGTGAGTCAGTCAGTTACACATGCGGTTGTATATATATTAGATACGACAAAAAGTGACTGGACCTTTCTTGTTGGAAATTTAATTTTGTCTTTCGATTGTGGCCCTCAGATCTGATCTACGACCTATGGTTTAGCCAGAAATGAGCTCGGGAGAAAAAGTCTGCACGGGTCAGCTATCTTGAATTGTTTAGTATAAACATAATAAAAACCGACCTCAAGGCAGTATTTTAAGTCGAACAGGGGGTTTAATATCACCAGGAGACTATCCTAGTCAAGGCGAGAAATTCCCTGGGTGTGGTGGTTAATGTTAAGGAGGTTAAGACAAGAGGGGGTTTAAATTTCGTCAGGATATTGTCCTGGTCAATATGAACAAATTCACCAAGGGGGGGTTAACGTTACCGGGGGATAAGTCCTCCAGGGGGTTATCTGGTCATACCAGGATCTTTCCCAGGGGGGGGGTTAAGAGATTTGGTGACTGGTAAAATTCGGACATGAGGTCATGGCAGGAAATTCCCTGGGGGGGTTTAATGTTACCAGGGGGGTTAACACAACAATCAAGGGGGTTGAATGTACAGGAGGTTATCAGGTCATACCAGGAAAATCCCCCGGGGGGGGGTTTAATATTACCGGGTTAATGTACACACTTGGGCCTTTTTTAGAGGTATTGTAGTCTCTGTGAAACATAATAAATATTCATCTGTCCCTATCTACTATTGACGCTTAGCTTAACGCTCAGCCAACTCCCGAAGTCACTGAACCTTTTTCTGTAGATCACGTGTATTTCCTAAATCCCGTTTTAAAAATTTGTTTTTGAGTTTACGACCAACCGTTTAGCCGCTATCAAAGCCCGGAATGTAAAGTTTTAGGCGAAAATGTCCAATATTTTCACGTTAATCGCGTTTTGCGGTCAAACTAAGGAAATATAGTAAAAAGTCACTGGACCTTTTTTGTAGGTCATCTTATTTCCTAAATAAAACGCTTAGTCTTATTTTGACCTCCGACCAATGGTTTTCGCCGCTATCGACCCCAAAAAACAAAAGTTTCGCGTAAAAGTTACAACAAAATATGTACATAATCAACGTTTTTCGTTTTTTTCGTCGGCCCAAACCAATCGAGATAGTGGCAAAAGATTACTGGGACCTTTTCTGTAGATCGCGCCAATTTGCTAATTTGATGGAGTCAATGACAGATTTGAGCTACGACCAACGGTTCGGCCGCTATCATGGCTTGAAACAATTATTTTCTAAATAGCGAAAAAAATCTCTGGAATTTCAAATGTTCGAGCGTTTTGTTCGCTTTAACCATGGAAGATAGAGCAAAAAAGTCATTAGAACCTTTTTTGTAGTTCACTTCATTCCTGACTATGAATTTTCCGTCAGATCCGAGCTAGCTCCAACGGTTCGCCCGCTATCGGGCTTACAAAAAAATGCCTGCAGGGGTGAAGAATGCGCGATTTTTTGGGAATTTTTTTGAGGGGTTGAAAATGAAAAAATTCTCACTTTTCGGGATTTTCCTGGTGGTTACACGTGGAAAGCTATCTGTGTACCAAATTTCAAGTCTCTAACTCATCTGGAAGTAGGTTAGAATTAGTATACGTGAGTGAGTGAGTCAGTCAGTTTACACATGCGGTTGTATATATATTAGATATATAAACTCTTTTCGTATATATATATATATATATATATATATATATATATATATATACGAAAAAGAGTAAAGTTATATACATATATAGTGAAGTTTATTAAAAGATATTTATCTCAGGCTATGTATAGAATAATTCTTGACTACAAACTTTCGATATCTTATTTGTTAATATTTTATTATTCCATTACGTTTCTATCATTATACTTGCATTTGAATTTGGTAATTGTTACCAGTTATTTTTCTAAGTAGATGAATCTTATCCTTAACATCTTTGATTGTACCATTATACGGAACACAAAACTATTTATACGGACGAGGTTTGTCCAGGTCAGAGTGATTATATTAGTTAGTTTTGAGGTCCAACTCTAGAGCTGCACTTCTTAACTTTTATTGTGACACAATTTATATTATTAGATAAGTTTAATCTTTCTTGAACATAATACTATCAAAAGATTTACTTTCTTTTAAATAAATTGATTTATAAGTACTGATGCAAATACTACAGTCACGAACGGGACTGGAACATGCCCTAACAGTAATTCGACATACATTTGATGCCTAAAATAGCTGCGAATAAATGTTCTGGTCATATTTATTAGCAGTATAGACGAAACTGTCAGTATAATAGGAGTTAAAGGCTCTCAGGAGTGTTAGTGAGGGGGATATCGTTGGACATCAAACGCTAGTAGTATATTCTTGTTTGAGATGTACTTGATTCGAACGTTGAGCAATCTAAATATTTTACAGCAGTACAAAATAATGTCTGTAGATATCAAAGTAAGAATATTCTTGATTTTATATTCTAAAGATTGTAATTCTCTTGAGACGTTGGTATCTGGACCCTTCTACAGTTCAATCAAACTGTGAAATATTCTTGCCACTTATATAGTTTGTCATTCGTATGACTGAATATTAATTCATGAGTAAGGGTATTCCAAAAACTTTGGAGAGTTCAATTCCAGCTGGTTTACACCTTTCAAGTTAACCTATTCTGAGAAAAGGAAAAACCCTGTTTGTCACTTATATCTGGGCGAGTCTGTGTATGATCAGGAGCGGCTCATCACTGACCGCAAAGTCCGAGACATTTGTGTAAGAGGATGGATCGATAGGTTTACTCTACGGCGGAATCTGACTGATAGAGTGAGTGTAACTCCCTTATCTTAAATTTTATTCCTAGTTACGTGGGATTTTCATATAGCACTTTTGAGGAAAAGTTTGGTACCGCCAACATTCTCCTCCGTCGAGGTCCTCTCAAGATTAAAGCAGGGATTTTCTCAGTTGATCTAAGTGAATAAAGGCAAACAAAGGTTAGTAAAGGCCAGGGGAGGAATCCATTTTAAATTAGTTTTTGCACATAAAAATACTTCATATAAAAAAAATGGGGGTGGATAAATTAATTTACTTCCCTATTTATGGAATTTCTATAGGGTCGAATGAATAAGATTTCGCAATTTCGTTGGCGGCTAAGAATGTTATAGAACGAAGAAATATTAAGTCTCAACTTATATGTTGCCTCTAATTTATTATCTACACTGTTTGTGAACACTTGCTTCGAAATTCGTCGCAGTTATGTGTAAAGTTACTCTAAGAACCGCAATCTTCGGACTTAAACACGATTATTACAGATACTCCTATGGCGATTACTCCAAGATTTTACAACAATATACTTTTTCAAATTATTATAGTATTCTTTATGTTATTACAACCATGTATAAATCTAAAATGTTTCATAAGACACGGCTTAATTTTATCAAATCTATTTCCTTATTTAGGAAAGAATAGGTAACAAATATAAAAGTTTTATAACAGAACAATATTGAAGAGTGAAACAAACAAATATATTCAGTCATAGATATTTTATCGTATTTCTGCAACAAAGAGGGTTACTTCTTTTTCTTCACTTTCTTATCACAAATTCTGAAAACAAATAAGATTGCACTAATTACCCTCATCAAATTTCTTTAGAATGTCCTGTAATCATTGTGTTTTATACTCCAATTAGTAAGTTTTTTATTAATAAAAGTTAATCTAAATCTAAATTCATTGAATGAAAATTGAGAGTGAAGTTAATTTTCACGAATATTATATTCATGGAGACTGATATTGAGACTGTTATTCCAGCTGGGTATTGAAGATAATTTTGAATATATTTAAACTCAATTAAATAGCTCTATGTTATGTCAGTTTTATTACAAGAGTCCTTTTCACATTAATTTAACCTTAAGAAACTCATCCAAGTCACTGTATTCAATTTTGTTAAGTATAAAACGTAAATAACGTCCAGAAATAATTTGACATGAAAATGCAAAAGACTTCCATATTTAACAAGATTTTTAAATTATCGATGATCATTCCTTTGATGGAAAACTATTACATATTAGATTTCTAACATACCTTTAAATTTAACATTTTTATACTATATATGTAGCATGCATGAAGGACACCAACCTTGAGTAACTGATGCATGGAAAGAAGTGCTAGAAAACTGAGGTGGAGCAGTTCTACCTTCTGACAGACACGCGATGTCATGTTCTACCTGTCACATCATAACCGGTGTTCAGCTGTGCAAGGTGCAGCTTCAGAATCTCTGACCGATATATTTAAGTTTGATTTTAAACATAACCTAATGCATATAATTTTAAAGATATGATTTTGTCCACAATTTGGTTAGTTCCAGAAAAGAATTCAATTTTTTCAGTTATATTATGGGTTCAGGCAAATATAGTTACACTCTATACTGTTGCTTCTAATTCTGGGATCTTAATAACGATTTAAATACAATTTTACTTTCAATTTCACACATAGAAATTTAAAACTGTTCTAAATTGAAGAAAGACATTAACCTTCTGGTAATAGTTGTAAAATATGTGTGTATCTCACCTTTTATTGTAGTCCAACATTGTACTCTATCTAAAATAGATTTCAATGCACGTAACAATACATTTAGTTCGAGTAGTAGTACTATGTTGAGTAAAATATATTTTCTGATTAAACAATCACACGTTGAGCTAATAAACTAACTATTCAATAGGTGACTGTGACACTGTCACGTACAGTAATATACATTAATCTCAATTTAAATGCGGTTATCAGTAATGAATGTATCTTTGTAAAGAAAATATAAAATGTAATGTACACTTCTCAAATAATGCAATGTTGGTTTATATAAGTTGAATTCCACAATTTATTGAACATATATTGTTTTGTGAGAATTTTTTGAATAAATAAGTAAAAATCTTAGCCGAACTAGTTTTTACTGTCTCAAAATTTTACCGTTTACGGTGGGTTTAGCAAGACTACTCAGAGAAAAGTAAGCCTTGCAAAGCAGTAACATAAGTAGTACTTTATTTAGGCCTAATTCATATGATCAAATATAACGGACGTATTAACAAAATAATTGAAATTGCTCCTGTAAAATATTTTATTTACTTTTACAACATCGAGGTACACTCAATTTTACTCCTGATGAGACAATGAAAATACGAATTCATGTTTATAGTAGCTACGAAACCTTACTTTGTTTCTTAAAATCAATGAAGCGTTTTACTGAGTTACCAAAAAGTGCAAAGTTGATTACCTATCTACGCTTGATCATGCACTACCAAGGTACATTAGAATCTTAAGGACCCATAATGTGTTGCAGGACTTGATCTGACCTCAAAACATAGCCATGGTAGTTACAATCTGGAGTTCAGTCTGTCTGAAGGGATGCATAAATAGTCGGCGACGAAGATGATCATAAATCGAACACTGCGTCGTTTCGACATCAGACAAATCGATAATAGAAAAGATCTCAGTATAGTAACCTAGCAGCTATCCCTATATAAAGACGAAGTGGTATTTTCATTAGCTAAATATATGCTACTTTACCTATGCAATTGTTCCAAAATTAGCTTTTGTAAAATTGTCACTACATGTTTTGGGACGAAATTCTTATCCTCAGGTGTAAAAAAACGCGTAAATCAGATGAAGATAAAACACATAAAGACGAAAACATAATAAAATGAACAGTTCAATAAGTACGGCATATACACGATGAATAATGTATGAAAACACATAAATACCGCACACATGCACAACCACGGACCCGAACCGGCCGGTCGGCAGCTAAGAGTTGAAGGTTATGTTACTCCGCTTCCTCTACTTCTTGACAATTTTTTATCTACTAGGGTCTTATGACTTATGAATTCTAGTGACCAAGGATCGTATTAAAAATATAAACGTAAACTGAATTAGAGCTTTTCTTCTAGTATCGCAAAATTTGGGGTCTTCGTTGTGAACATTTTTGTAGATATCATAGTCTTCTAGGGTTTTCAAATATCCAATCATTATTGCATACGAGCAATACCTCCAGACTATCATTGATGTCTTTCATGTCGTGGTTACTTTTAAGAAGATTTTGGGCGAAGAATGATGTTTACTCTTGGGTTGGGGCAGTGTTCCTTATATCTACTTAATTTCCCTTGTTCCTTAAATGCCCGATCAATTTGCCCAAATATAAATGCTGTTATATTTCTCGCTGTTTAAATTATATACACTAGTTCTGTTCTGTTGATTTTATTCTATTTTGGATTTTCCTTTCTGTTTAAACATTACGGGTTTTATTTGACCTTTGAGGCTAATTTTATACCTGAGTCATGCATTTTTTTGCTCAGGAAATCGATATGCATGTACAGAAAATATTACTCCGCAAAAGTTAACGAGTTTATAAATATGAAATGAATATAAAATGAAAGAAAGTTTATTTCCGTTATAATTACAATACTATTACAATTAGTAATAATATATAAATTGATAATTAATATATGTACAATAAATAACTAAAAGTATTATACATAGCGTTTGGAAATTAGGCTACATGGGCAAGCAGCCTGTGCGTAGGCTAGAGTCGTATTATTAATACCTAGTAAGTATCTCCTGCAGTCTCTATTAAATACAATCTTCATAGCCATCAGTGTATTCCAGTACCTGTCAACAGGTTATTTTTCAAGTTTTACAGCCGAAGGTGGGAATGAAGAGGGAGATAATGTAGTATTCAGTAATGTCTACTGTAGCGGTTAGTCGTAGGAAAACCATAATAATGAGCAAACAGTTGGTACAAGGAAATGGTCATGACCCGCCCCACACTCGGACAGTAACCAGTTCTCGGCCTCCTCAATTCCAATATGCAGTAGAAAACTTTTAACTTTATGTTTGAATATTTCAATAGACAAGGTTTCGAATAAAGAAAAATTACTAAATTTGTTACATATATTTCTAAATAAGGTCTGAGATATAAAATGAAGTTAGTACTTGAATATGACTATAATGGTTTGACAGAGATCCCCACTCTATTAGAGTGCCTGGTATTATAAGAATGTGACGTTAAAGAGAAAATTGAAGAAAAATGTTTATATGTGTTTGTTAATATACTTTTTATATACAACTGGCGCAAGGAAAGAATTGATGTTTCATGAAAAAGATTGTAAGTTGGATATCTCTTACTTTTCCTAAAACCCTGCTTTTAAAAATAATAACAATTATAATAACATGTAAAAACACAACATGTATATGTAAAAATAATAACATTTTGACACTGTCAAGAAGACCCACACCCATGTTTACCAGAAGAAAGTAAAACACATAAATAATGAAAGTAAAATATTATTTACAGAAAGATGACATAAAGCACTTGCTTGTAATAAAATATAATATTTTCAATTTTACGTGGATATATCTAATGTGCATAAAGAAAAAGATACATATCAGGCTACTTGGTTAAGTATATAATTTGGTTTTAAATTATATCTACACTTTATTCATAGTAATATTTTAAAGTGGTTACTTATGACTACATTGTTTATATTAAAAGTTTACTTATAGAATGTACATGGTTATATTTTACATTATCAATGTAGAATCATTAATGCTATATAGAGTGAAACATAACTGGATTCTAGTAACAAAAGACAATGCTATTTCCTCCCCCGTCATGTGAACCACAAGTCTGGCGAGGATTGTCCATGCCGGAATCTTCCACTCACTTTACATCATGGCATCGATTCTTTGGGTAAACCTACTTTCATAACGCCGCTTAGTAAAGCATGTTTCATTACTTTACGCTGTAAACCCGATTTAAAATCAATATAAATGTTTCTATAGGTGTTGTACTTAAATGTGTAAGTGGTTTATAGTTAGTTTAGAAAAGAACAATGTATTTGATGGCACATAAAACACTAATATAAAAAAACATAACATCTGCTATGTTTTACTCCTTCTGAGAATGTTATTTTATAAACAGTTATATTTATTAACCTCATGTATAATCTCGTAAATTCTACTGTCTGTTATAGAAGAAAGTTTTTGAACGCATAATGGAAATTTAGTAATATAAACAACTTTAATTAAATTCGTCAATGAATTCATTAAGTTTTAGTATGTAAAAGTAAAGTCCTTAGCGATTGATCGAGTATGAATCATAAACTAAAATGTATAGTATGCACTAACGTATATAGAAACGACTTCTTAGTTTGAAGAATCCTTTCATTCAATATAATAGCTATAAATAAAATAATGCTCACACAACACACAAATGCAGATAAAACTATATATATTCACAATATGAGAACTAAATATCTTAGATAAAAGTTGAGCATGGTTAGGAAAATAAAACTGATTATAGTGTGCGCCGTGTTCCCTAATAATAGTATATTTAAAGATACATCTTTTTTGTTGAATAATTTAAGGAAAATTAGTCGTAAAGATAATTGATTCTGTATTGTATTTGATAAAAGAATAACACATTTTAATATTTTAGTTTTCAGTGTTTTTTTAATGTTATTTTTACGGTAGTGGATAGTTAAAAGAGAAAAAGAAACTGTACATGTTACCACAAATAGTATCCAATTAATTGCCAAATGTAAGTTTACTGAATGAAGTTGCTATAATTTTGCCAGTTTTGGCAATTCATCATAGATGATTGATAATGAATAATAATTATTAAACAAATAGTTTTCTTTCAATGCTTGACCCATAGATTTTTCTCATTGAATAAAATGACTGTATCGTGTTTGAAGTTTGAAACTTTTATATTTTGTATTGACGGTCTTCATCTTATAAATTATTTACTTGTTTATTTTACTTATCCTTTAACATATAACAATATTATAAGAATAAATAGTATATTCCTTTCGTCGAGGAAATATCATGATCAATTTATTTTAAATACATATCAAAAGTGGGTTGTAGATTTTCTCCATAATTTTTTATGTATGCATTGTAATAACTGATTTTTATCAGATTACTATAAAAATTATTGCTAAGCAAAAGAAGTGGACCGGACAGTGAAACCATGTATCCACTGTAACATCGGTTTAATTAAACTTCAAAGTTGGGCATTGTGTGACAGGCTTTTACACTAAACCCTCCATAAATTAAACAACAGAATAATCTCCTTCACCAGCAGTAATATAAGTAATATAAGAGAAATGTTTCTTATGGATTCGTTGTTTTTCTCTAACATTGAATCTATTAGCAGAATTAACTTATGTTACGCTATAAAACACTCTTTATTAATTTGCTTAGTCAGCTATGTAAAAATTAGATTAGTGAGTAGGGGAGTATCTTTTTTAAAAATTTCCAAAGATTTACACTTAATATGGCCTCAAAATTAGATACTCGTATTTTGATTATTTTATATGTAAAAATTAATTTATATTATTGAGAAACCAATTGATCAAAAGCTAGAAATAAATTTCGTGATAAAACATTAGTAAAGGAATAAAAAAATGCTCAGCATTGAACGTTAAGGTCACCGGACGAGATAGTCAGTTCGAGACGATGTAGTGCATTCTTGTAGATTGGTTTCCGAATTTCGTAATTTTCGAATTTTACTTTGTAAGTTTAGGGTAGTGTAAGAAGATATTTCATAATGATTACACCTCGGTCTATTTTAACTGAAGATATTTGGATAAAGAGAGTGCAGAAGCTCTTACATTCTTCTGTAATACCCAGGGAATTTTAACCCCAAATTAGAGCATTTTTAATTAAAGTATTCTTAGTAAGAGTTGTAACATCCCGAAAGTCTCTGAGTTAAGTTGTGTCCATAACAGTTTTCCAGCAAGTTTTAAGAGAAATTCACTGTGGCTTACTGTATCTAGTTTTTGGAAATAAACTGTTCCATTATCAGAAGTAGCAATATCACGAACAAATGCTTTTATAAATTGATGAAATATATCAATAAAAACTAGCATTTCTAGAATTTTCATTATTCCCTCATTTAAATATGAGTGGTTTAAGAAACTAATTATTTGCAAAACAGTTTCACAAATTTAAATTATGTTAAGATTATACCTACTAACCTAAATGTTAATTTTTCAATATTTTATTTCCTCTTACAAATGCATATATGTATTGTAAAATATTTAAACATTATTTCACATCCATTTTAATTGATTTGGAAATAATTATATCCAATGAATCATTAAAAAAAAATATAATGGAGAAGATATTTAGTTTATTTGAAGTTTAAAACTTAATACACATTGTAAATTATTATCATTTTAGGTATTAATATACATTTATAACTCTTATAAATTTATAACTCGACTAATTATTAACTTAGACATAAAAAACATGTTTTTAAAATAATAACTTATGTAACTTTAAATAACTTTGGTCTCTTTTTTTACGATATCTTTTCAGTTTACAAGACGGTCATTCAAATTTGGAAAAGAAGTGATTTTTACCACTTTTAACCTCTCGATACCAAAACGATCTATACACTTGAATGTTTGCACAAACTTTTTTCGTTATATAAACCAACACTGAATTCGATTATGGTGAATATCACTCCATGGCATTTGGCTGAGCGTTAGCGAATACCTGTACGGCGGTCTTACAGAGCTTGTGAACACTACAAATACTCTATTGTTTTAATATCCAGACTAAACTTGCTACAAAGCAGTACTTGAAGATAGCTTGGATGAGATCGTTTAGTCAGTATTGGTGATCTTAGGCATTCTAAATCATTTTTATTCTAAATGAACTATAACTCGACTAATTATTAACCTAGGCATAAAAAACATGTTTTAAATATATTATGTAAAAAATAAATAACCTCTGGTCTTTCTTTTTACGATATCTCTTCAGGTTTAAAGATGGCCATTCGAACTTTGGAAAATGAGTGATTTTTATAAAATGGTTTGTAATAAGTTACTTTGCATTAAAGCGTAAAACAAAAAGTGTTTAAGCATTCTCAGATATTTACATCAATTTGGTTTATTGCATATTTTGTATACCTCTAAGATTTCCAGACAGTGGGCGTGTAATATTTTAAGTAGTGCAAAAATTATTGGATTTAAATTTTGGATACGATAAGTTTCAAGGACCAAAAAACATCATACAGAGGTTTCTATTATTGAATATAATTTAGATGAGATTTTATTAGCCAGACTTAATCAATAAACACTTCCAAGATTAGGTGTACATTCGCCTTCTTAGATATTCTCTAATCACAACACCGTGTATTTTATAAACATAAATAACATTTTCACTTTTCATTAAACTTACCATGCAATATGTCACATGCAAATAAATATTACTCTACTTATTTTATATATAACTCTTTATTGTTCCAAATTGGTGGGCGGTTTAAAAGTTATATGGAACTATACAACTGAACCGTTCATTAAGAATGATTATAGCAATTTTTGGCTTGTAAAATTATCCAACATTATGGAAAATATCTGAACCTTTTAAAAAGGTGGATACTACAATATTAACATTCTTAACGTTATAACATGTTAAAAAATTACGCCCACTTGTGAAATTCCTATCCTTTATGTCAGGCTGAGTTCGAGAGGGAGTATTTACTGTATAGAAGTTAAAAAAGAAAAGTATGGAAAATAAATTTTTTTTATTTCTGTGACAATTTCTGATTTCAGCATCCACTTTTAAAATTGGGCGTTCAATCCCTCCCCCTAGCTCACAAAACCCTGTTATGTATTTAAATATTTCATATTGAAATCCTAACTAAATGAATAAATGAATGATAGGTCATGGTAGGTTTATATAAGAAAGATTTCATTATGAATAGAGTTTTAAATTTTGGCATAGAAAGTATATTTTTATACAAGATAACTTTTCTATTAATGCGTAATTTTCATGTTCGGCTCCATTTTTTATATCTGCCACCACAGAAAACCTCGAGAGATAAATTAGGTTATATATTTCAAAATATTGTATTGTAGCTTTCCCATTCAGCCTGTATTCACAAGCATGTTGATTCAGCGAACTTCTTTTATATAATTAAACTAAATACAGTCTAACTAAATTTTCATTCGTATTTGTTTAGACCCTGATTATAAATGACTAAAAATTGTTTTTACAAACGCGGAGGAGAAACAATTTTTAGTGAGGCAACAACGCCGTCACCACTGGTAGTTTTCCCTAATTGAGAGGTCAGTTCCTTGAAGCTATTCCACACGTTCCCTCGCCTCCTCATCCACGCCTCCTGCCATCCTCTTAACCACCCGCCCAACAGAAACCCACCTAGCCTCCCTTTGTCAATTCATCACAAGTAGCAGGGGAGAATGGGATCGTTTATAATTCGCTGCTGTTGTATATTGATGTTCCAATAAAGACATTCTTCGTAAGCTCATCAATATAATGGCATTATACAATGTTTTAAAAACCACGGAAACAATTTATTTACTGATTATTACGTTTAATACCAAACATTTATTAAATAAATAATTACAATTTGAAAATTATTAAATTACTTTCAAGCATTACTTTTCCTATGTCAATAGAAATATTATGGGACAATTTCGTTATAATAATTATACGATACGTACGCTTCTTCTTTGGATTATGGCGGTATATCATTTTAATTAGTCAGAATATCTATTGAAACTCCACCTATATATGTGCAGACAAAATAATATCTACTCTAAGAACAAGCCATTTATTAGTACAACTTTTTCATATGGCTACTCATAGCAGTGCAAATACTCTCAACAGGAAAAGGCCTTCTTCTAACGATTAAATTACTTTTTAGAATCTAATAAATGATAAACAATAACAATAAAAATATATAATAAAAATTTGAAAGACTAGTTAATACAACATTTTTTAAAACAAAACTATATCCCCAACAACAACAATCAAATAACTATTAAAAAAATTACACACACAAAAAAACACCATTTTCTTATTTCTGACTGAAAGGTATCTCCAAGTGTCACTCCCAGTACATGTAAGCTTTCTCATGAGATATTGCACCCAGATGTATACAGTCATTTGAATTGATAAAATAAAATAAGATAAAAAAAATAACAGCCCAAAAAGATTAACTAACAAACAATAATCTATCAATAAACATCTTAAATTCATAACAGCAATAAACATCAACAATAGTAAACTTCTAAAATTCAACAAACAGGATAAATAAAACTTTAAACAAAAAAAAATTCCAGTCAACAGAACTTTAAATATATTACGTAATAGTTGTTAAATTTATAAAACCTGTTCAACTGCAAAGCCATAATCAGGAATCACATCATGGAATGATTATTCATTATATTATAAATATGACGAATATAAGTTGTATAGCTTGTCCATCTGTAAATAGTTTTTTGCTTTCCAAAACAACAACTCAACTCGTCGCTGCTTTAGTATAATGAAATTAATTAAAATAATTACTTTAATTCTGCATAGGCCAAACTGTTTTACCTATCCATTTTCCTTGTACAGGTTTTCCAGTTTAAATTTGTGAATTTAGAAGAACCAGGAGTGTATTTCGAGGGAAATTACTCATTAATATTTCATATCTATAACAGATTTTCATGAATATACGAATAAGCAGCACAGTGGCATATAGTTGATTTGAAAAGTAATTATATTACTATTCCTCAAAAATAATGTGTTACCCCCTGTCAAATTTTTCTGTAGATGATGGAATATTGTTCCTAAATTGCAAATCGGTCTGAATCATAATAAGATTTTGCAGGATAAGTACGTGTATGCTACATCCATAGTGCAACATACCATACCATATAGCATAGTGTCCCTCAAACCACCGAACAAAATAAAAGTTGCTTAAGATGCTCGGTCCTGAGAAATTCCCTCCTATGGCATACAAGGCATAGTTTATTTGTACTTAACCTTGGTAGTTAAATCCAAATGCATAAAACAATCCCATTTTAAATTTCTTCTATAAAAAATGAAACCAATGATTACTCCTATTTTTTTAGACTATTTCTATCCTTAATACTTATGTACAGTAATATATGCATTGATTATTATAGACAAAAAAAGTTTCATATTCATTCTCGTAGATTGCTACACAGTTTTTAGTCCACATCAAAAAAAGAAGTACATTTTGATTGTATATAGGGTATATTACCAATAGTTATTGGCTCATATTAATCCAGTTATGATATAGACTTTAAGTCCACTACTCCCAACTCACTAGATTTTTCAAGAGGATTCTTTATTATAGGAGGAGCAAACTAGAACCAGTATCATCCGCATAAACAAAAATTTTTAGTAATTTGTAATTTTAGTTTTCAATAACTCATTTATAATAAATGATGAACAATAAGAGGGTCCCCAGGTACACTCCAGCCCTGAGCCACCCCAAAATCCTCAGTTTGTAAACACATTACTATAACATGATTCACCTATCTTTACAACTTGACTTCTATTTTTTACCTAAAATGAGGTTAACCATTCCCCGCGGCCCTACCTCCTATCCCATATAACTTTAAACTAGTCTTAACAATTAGGGCAATATCCACCAAGTCGAAGGGCCTTCTGAAAATCGAGATAAATTGCCATTGTATATTTATTTTGTATCAATCAGATTTTATCAATATCTCGTAATATGTTACTCAATCGCCGGTTATCCGTACCATTTATATTGGTAGGAAAGCCAAATTGAATTTTTGTGAAATTAATGAACTATTGGATAGAAATAATTTAAACAATTTAGTTTTTATTAAGCTTTCGAATTATCTTTGCCTGAGGTCATTACATCAAAGAGATAGGATTCATATGAGGACTTTTCCCTAGTTGACACCCCCTTCTGAAAAATGAGAACAATAAAAACCAATTTTTGAAACTATTCTTCCGGAAAATAACTTCTAGATACTTATAGAACTAGAAACGTTATATAAAATTGAATACAAATAACTGCAAAATTACTTTTTTAATAGTTTACTATGCTTGGATGCCATCCATCACCACAACCTATTTTTTGCTTTTCATCTTAATTATAACATTGTATATGTCATTAATATTAAATGTCATATTGTGTGTCGATTAAAAGATTTCGTATCATTATTTATTTAGAACAAGAATGTTTTGTAAAGCATCAAAATCTCATTATATAATAAACTTCAGTATAAATGTTTTAAAGTTTAAATAAAGTGAGTATAACAAACGAATATTTTCAATGTACGAACAATGTTCAACCTTAGGTACTTTACTATCGACTTTGATATTAGTCCTATAATAATAGAACGTCCTCATTCCATAACAATAACTAACACGCGTATCGAAAAAAAAACCCCCGCTGTTAGTTTTTATTTATGTGTTTAAATGTAGTGTATAGTAAGGTATACCTCTCTACACAAAAAAATAAAAGGCCTGTTGAAATGCTTTACGTAATAAACCTTTAAAATAAGCAACATATCCCATTTCGCTTGTGATAAAAATAACGGTGTAAAATGTGATGAGGTGTAAGCATAATTAACATTGTTTTTTTATGGGGAAAAAAACTCAAAGGTCGGTTCACTACAGGCCAGCTCTTAAACTAATTATGATTATTATTCCCTGTACAATGAACACAAATAACTCGAAACAGTTAAATTTTTGTGGTAAAACAAAACGATTTAAAACTGATTATTATAATCCACATACAAGAATACTGACACCCATTTTAATAGAATCGGATGCAGATCATTTATACTTTATGTAGTTAAGAAGGTTTGGAGCTGAAATATAAATGAGGTTAGAGAAATGTATATTCGTCAACATCCATGTATGGTCTTAAGTTGCAATATGTTTAGGACAATCTCTTCAGATCAGAATCTATTTTAACCTTCTTAAATGGGTTTAGAAGTCCTGATGTTCTTAAGCGTAATAAACTAACATTCTAACTAATATTATAAATGCAAAATTGAGATTTTGTACATTTTTTACTTTCCCGCGTAAGGCTATTAAAGTCGAATGTACTGATGTCCCACAATATACATTTTTCAAGTACCTGACCTAACCATATAGCGCTATTCACATTTTCGACGAAAATAACCTTCCGGCCTACGCTTCCACCGGTATCTTAAAGTTGCGAAAAAAATCCCATCCTTGGTCCTCTAACGTACGTAAGAATTACAGCAAACCAAATATTAATTAATTGAAAAGAGACCTCATTAAATGTAATCAATTCATGTGTGGTTGTATGACAGCATAACTATATTTTGTGTTTTCAGATTATGACTACACGTATATTCAATCTTCGTTTACATTTCTGACATTCTAAAGAACAACAATTCAATGTCCCAACAGAGTTTTTTAGACTAAAAAATGTAACATTAATATTCTAGGTAAATGAGTCCAGCCATTACAGAAACTTTCTGCTGCAAATCTACAATTGCAGTCGCCTCTAGTTTTTCATAGTAATTCTAACCATTAAGTATGGAATCGAAAGTTTTCAGACATACAATATATTGGCTAAACATATTTTTAATTCCCTACCCAACTAATACTATGGGAACTGATAACTCAGTCATTTAATCCTAAGTACTTAACGCCCACTACATAGTGAATTAAATGTGTTAGTCAATAAATATGTATAATTCAATGTTGTATCATCACTAAATGAGACTTGTACTTTTTTGAAGGTAACATAAAAATGAACCTTTTCCAGTTATTTTATAATCTAGTGGGGTAAACTCATAGTAACTGTACAAAACTAAATATATATTAGAAAATGTATTAGTTTGTTACGAGTATAAATTACTATAATGTGATATCAGTATACATAGGACAGTAATCATAAGTAGAAGCGGCAATGGGCAATGAATTCGCTCCTTTTAGAGGAATCTTAATTTAAGGCAGCCAGTGCCGGAATAGAAATAATTATTTATTAATGATAATAAAACGGTTAAAGTAAATTTAAAGGCCATTGAAGTATATATGTATATAAAGATCATCGAACGTACAGCAAACCCAATTGATTTTAAATTAACCATTCATAACTGGCTATTCTTTATTGCAAATAAATTAAATGTTACCAATGACTGGACAAAATTGTATGACCTTAAAAAAAAACTAAACTAACATCCTGTTTACTTTTGTAAAAAAAAATTTAAATTATTTTGGGTCATGTTTTTATATTGGTTTCAATTAACATTGAAACTATAACAAGAATTAATTATTTTCGGACTTGCCAATAAATTTTAAGCTACAACTGTGTTGTCGCTTATTCTAGTATAAACTTAAAATTTTTAAAATAATACCACCGATTGTTAATTTTCCCCTAAAATGTAATCAAACATAATTATAGGTACAATAATTGCTTACAAATAAAGAACTTGAGTTATCTTCTAGTAAAGGTTAGTTGGTAAACTGAAAGAGTATTTTAGCGAGTGAGAGACATAAACTTCTATTTCCCAGGCCTCATGTTTCTGTGCCACCTGCTCAAAAGTTCTAATTATCCAGATTCTCTGTTACACACATCTGGTTGCAATATTAGCTGCTTATTGATTGTAATTAGATCTCCTCCCCTGCAACGCCAGTGCCTCTGCGGAACAGTTTACAAACCGTTGGATAGTTATATAGTCTAAAGTGTAATATTCTAGCAAGTGCGTTTACTAACTGTAAGGAAATTACACAATAGTGGAATTTACTTCAATTGGCTAAAGAATTTGGCCAAAGCCCGAGTTTAATCTTGAAGCAGCAAAAAATTGGATTTCTGTTTGACGAGTCCCGAAACGATTATCTCTTAAATAACGAAAGCCGAAAACCAATAAACTTTAAATGTTTGCATTAAAGCTTCCCATTTTATGGTTATTATGAAAATACTGAAATTAATGATTGCATGTCACTACAATGACGGATGTTTTGGCTGAGGCCGTTTAGCGAATAATTTTAATAGGTATTATGAGTAACCACGCGATGGCGACGAGAAAAGAAACTAAATAAATAACTTTGGATTGGCGAATTTAATCCAATATTTCAACATGTAGCTTTTCATTTTAAATGGAATAAACATAAAGAAAGTGGTAAAGTGAATGTTAATCACTCCACTTTCCACATGTTAAGTGCCACAATAATGATAAGGTGGACAACATTTGGATTTCTTGCGCACTCTTGCCGTTGCAGTATCCCTTCTTAGCTTTCTGAAAGCTGTAATCAACTCCCTATAAAAATTTATTTAATTAACAAACATAGAATTGCTTTAAGTGGCAAGATGATATCCTCTTTGGACTTTACATTGTTTTTCATTGAAGTTCATCTCCTCATATAGAACAAGAATATTGATTATGATTGTCAATCTCCAACCAATTGGAATTTGGCCCTGAAGCGTCCATTCGAAAGCTTTGAACTTAATGTAGACTTACAAAGTTTTCTTCTTTTTTCTGCCGCCAATAGCGGATGTAAACATTTTTTTTACAACCCTGTTTGATCTACCTGTCCACAGGTCGGTCTGTAGAATGGGAATTTATGAGCTATATATTTTGAAAATTTATACATGCAGTTTCGTATGGAAAGCCTATTTACACGACGACCTTATGTTTGCAATATAGACTTGTAGTATACTTTTATTTAAGGACCACGTAAACCTCTATACTTCCCATGTTTAAGTTTTGCCAACTTATTATGTACCTTTTTTTCTCAAAAACTATAACAAAATTGTGTGCTTGAAATTTTTTGAACACTATGTACTATACACCTTTTTGTACCACGATTTATGACTTTTTGGTTGTAATAATTGGGTTCATTGTAGGAGTTTTGGTTAAAATTTTTTTGTAGTCGTTAAACAAAATTACTTTAAAAAAAAAAAAAGTTTTAATTTCGTATAAAAAAGCTTAGGTATTAATTTACAACAACCAAAAAGTTTATAAAAAATGTAGAAGGCACTATAAACACCAAAACAACACAAAAAAACTGGTATCTTGATATCTTGTATGGTTGCTGAGGAAAAAAGGGACATAACTATAATAAACAGTAAACTTTCGGAGGAAAACGCAAATAAAAAGAAAACAAAGAGAATTTTTGGACATTGCCTATTTATTTAATACGATCCAGATGCAGAATGATGGGGTCTTGGCCCCTCTTTCCTCAGCATACAACGCCTCCAGTTTCTTTTTAGATCGACCATAGAGGGCCGTGGTTGAGTCCTTATCGAAAAGGTTGTAGAGGGGTGTTAGTATTGTCGGAATAACTTCACACTAAATGTGTTTTCACGACTTATCTAAAGCATTTCGACTTTGTTGACCATTCGAAATTGCTCGATATACCGGAATTTCATGGCATCAGAGTCCATACCTTTTGACATGGGTTAGATAATTTTAGCCACAAACACAAATCGTTCCCAAATATCCAAACAAATACTCTGAACCGATTCAGCTGTAATTATTGATTTACCACACAGGATCAATGCTATTCACTGTCCGATTTTTTCTTGCCTATGTCAATGACATGGAATCATCACGTACTATGATGGACTATGATACCACACTTACCTATGCAATACGCTTTGACACGACAACTTTTGTTTCACTAATAAACAAAATCTATCCTGGAACAGCTGTAAAGCTTTTGTCGGACACAAACAATTGGTATCAAGGACTTCATTAACCCTTTCAAATCTATGTAGCCGAATTCCTCAAAATCAAAGTTTCCTTTTGGTTTTTTTTTTTTTCATGCGGTTTGCTATCAGGAAAACATCCAATGACGGGCCAGGCTGTTTCTATTGGATTGACTCATTTTTAGTGGAAGACCAACTGTTTTAAAATTCTTCCGAATTATTATCTGGATTAGGGAATTTACTTGGGACCACACAATTGAAGCACGTTTGTTTCCAAAAACTGTCCTCTCGCCATTTTTACATGTTAGAGGTCTTTAGTCAAATACTGTCCCACATTGAGGTACTTACGACGGCGTATTAAGGATTTGGTTATATCCCCACCTCACCTACGGTCTGGTGTTGTGGTGGGGAGCCAGCGCTACCTATTACCATAAGTCTTTGAAGGAGCATTCAAATAGCAGAAGCAAGCGAGTCGTATTGATCGCGCAATTAAGGTTCAGAGAAACATACAAGGAAACCATGAATGAATTGTGCGTGGCGAACTGAAAAATATACTGATATGTTTGACTGCGGTTTTACTAATATTAAGTTGTTTACAACAAATTTTTAGAAAATATGACTATTACTGTACATTTTAATAATGTCCTGGCAATAAACGATTTGAATTTGATATTCTTCACTACTAAAACCTCGAGGACCGGATGGTTACTCAACTTCCATCTCTACAATACTGCAAAGGGGAAGTGCAACACAAAAACAGTAAAGTTGCCAACATGCCATTATTTTTTGTGCTGACCCGAGCCTCACATTGTAAGTAGTTGGAGCACATACGATCTCCACTACCAACACCTCCTCGCATACCGGAGATGTTTCTAAATACGTCGATACAATACTTCAAGGGAAGTGCACACAAAACAGTGTTGTGGTAAACATTATTACTGTGCTGGCTCGTCCCTCTCTCTTGTAGTTCATTTGTTCCGTACATCTTCACTTACCAAACAATCTCCTAGCCGGAATTTTACTAACTAACTTACTCAACAATACTGCAAGGGAAGTGCCACGACACAACAGTGTTTTTGTGCTAACATTATTACTGTGCCTGCTCGGTCTCACCTTGTAGTTCTTAGTTCCGTACATCTTCACTAACCAACAAGCTCCAGACCGGAAGGGTTACGAACTAATCTCCAACAATTGCTACAAGGGAAGTGCACGACAAACAGTGTTTTGTGGCTAACATTATTACTGTGCTGCCTCGTTCTCTCCTTGTAGTTCATTGTTTCGTACGTCCAGCTTCACGTACCAACAATTCCAGACCGGAATGGTACATAAATAAAATACTTACTAACTCAACAATACTGCAAGGGAAGTGGCACACACAAAACAGTTAGATAGCAACATTATTTTATGTGCTGCTCTGTTCTTCACCTTGCAGTTTGATTTGTCCCATACAGCTTCACAACCAAACACTCTCTAGTCCGGAATGTTACCTAAACCCTAACTCCAACAATACTGGCATGGGGAAACAGTGCACCACGAACAGTAAGGTAGCTAACATTATTACTGTGCTGCACGGGCACCACCTTGTAGTTGATTGTTTCCGTAAAACTCCACTACCAACACGCTTGTAGACCACAATGTTTTACTAACAACCTCTACAAAACTGCAGGGAAGCGCACACAAAACAGTTGTGTTTCTAACATTTATCACTGTGCTGGCTCGGTCTCAACCTTGCAGTTGATTGTCCCCATACATCTTCACTACCAACACTCTCTAGTCCGGGGAATGTTACTAACTACCTCTAACCGAACTACTGACAAGGGAAGTGCACAACGAACAGGAAGGTAGCTAACATTATCAACTGTGCTGCGAGCACGGGCTCACACCTTGTAAGTTGATTGTTCCGTACTCCTCCACTACCAACACTCTTTAACCCACAATGTTACCTAACTACCTCTACAAAACTGCTAAGGAAGCGGAACACACAACATACAATTACTGTGTTTCTAAACATTTAATCACTGTGCTGCCTCGGTCTCACCTTTGCAGTTGATTGTCCCATACATCTTCACTACCTAACACGCTCTAAAGTCCGGAATGTTACTAACTACCTCTACAATACAGCTGAGGAAGTGCACACGTAACAGTAAGGTAGCTAACATTATCACCTGGTGCTGCAACGGGCACACCGTTGTAGTTTGATTTGTCCTACCATCTTCACTACCCAACACTCTGTAGTCCGGAATCGTTACTAACTACCCTATACAAAACTGCAAGGGAAGCGCACCAAACAAACAAGAGTTGTGGCTAAACATTATTACTGTGCTGCTTCGGTTCTCACCTTGCAGTTGATTTGTCCCATTACATCTTCACTACTGCCAAAACACTCTCTAGTCCGGAATGTTACTAACAAACTTCAAACAATACTGACAAGGAAGCGTGCACACAAAACAGTTAAAAGGCAACATTATTTATGTTCTGCTCAGGTCTCTCCTTAGCAGTTTTGATGTGTCCCCCCCATACATCTTCGCTCGACCAACACTCTGTAGTCCCGGGAAGTTCACCGTAACTTAACTCAACAATACTCGCAAGGAATGTGTTAACACAAACACGTTAGAATAGCATCATGTATTTATTGTGCTGCTCGGATTCTCCCTCACCTTGCAGATTGATTGGTTCCATACAATCTTCACTACCAACACTCGCTAGTCCGGAAGGGGAACTAAACTAACTCAACAAATACTGCACAGGGGAATGCACCCATAACAGTTTAATAGCAGACATTATTTAATGTGCTGCTCGGTCGCACCTTGCAGTTGATTGTCCCATAAAGCTTCTACGACCAACACTCTCTAGTCCGGAATGCTACCTAACTAACCTCGACAATACTGCAAGGGAAGTGCACACGAACAGTAAGGTAGCTAACATTATTTACTGTGCTGCACGGGCACACCTTGTAGTTGATTGTTCCGTACATACATCTCACTACCAACACTCCTTTAGACCACTTTGTTACAAACTACCTCTTACAAAACTGCAAGGGAAGCGCACATCCAACATTAGGTGTTGCTAACATTATCACTGGGCTGCTCGATCTCACCTTGTAGGTGATTGTACCATAACTTTTCTGCACTACCAATCACTCTCTAGACCCCACAATGTTACTAACCTACCTCTACAATACTGCAAGGGAAGTGCACACAAAACTGTTAATGTTTCTAACTATTATCAACTGTGCTTGTCGGTTCTCACCTTGTAGTTGATTGTTCCATACTTCTGCACTACCAACACTCTCTAATCCGGAATGTTTACTAACTAACTCAACAATACCTGCAAAGGGAAGTGCACCCAAACAGTTAGATAGCAAACTTTATTTGATGGTGCTGCTCGGTTCTCACCTTGCAGTTGAATTGTCCCATAACATCCTTCACTACCAACACTCTCTAGTCCGGAATGTTACTACGAACTAACTACCTCTACAATTACTGCAAGGGGCAAGTGCACCACGAACAGTAATGGTAGTAGCTAACATTTATTGACTGTGCTGCACGGGCACACCTTGTAGTTGAATTGTTCCCTACATCTCCTCACGACCAACACGTCTCTAGATCCACAAATGTTACTAACTACCTCATTACAATACTGCAAAGGGAAGTGCACACAAAACAGTAATGTTTCTAACATTATCACTGTGCCTGCTCGGTCTCCAAACCTTGTAGGTTTTATTGTGCACCATACTTCTGCACTACCAAACACACTCTCTATTCGGAATGACTACTAACTACCTCTAAAATAACTGCAAGGGGAGAGTGGCCACCCAAACAGTAAAATTGGGTAACATTATTATTTGTTGCTTGCGCGTCTCACCACATGTATTTGATTGTGCCCATACAGTTTTCAACTACCAACACTCGCCCAGAACCGCAAAGGTTACTAATTACCTCATTAATTACTTGCAAGGCAGCGTGCACAAAAAACAGATTATGGTAGTCTAACATTATTGCTGTGCTTCCCTCTCTCACCTTTTGCATGTTGACTGCTTCTGTATATATTCACGTCATTTTGTAGATAACATTAAATCCACCAATTCCTCTACGTTGAAAATTGCGTGAATAACCTACATTTTAGAATATATTAAGCTTCAAGTCCTCAGCGGCGTACGATTTTTGTTGTGTTTACAACTATTTTCATAAATAAAAATGCATTTCAGACCACTCTAATTATTAACAAATTAGCAGAAAACAAATGTTGTAGTATAAAATGGTGAAGTAAATTTCTTCGGCGTCTCAAAAGTAGCAAACTCAAATGTCGCATTGGAAATATAACTACTTTTAAATTAGAATTTCAAAACTTGTACCAAGAATCACTCCACACTTCTGGTCCTCTTAATCATGGACGATAATAATTTGGGGATACCAGATTAGCAGAGGATCGGAGAATCCTATCCATATTCTAATTGTGCGTTCGCTAAGAAACTATAGAACGTCCACTTTCCTCTACAGTGACTACAGTAGTTTAACGTGTTGCTGAAAATGTAGGATGTTTTTTAAAAAATATAGACGACATATAAACTATAAAACGATCAAAGGACTTTTATATTTTTCCAATTCTATAGTGGAAATTTAAAAAACATTGTTTCTGAATTTATCTATATAGACCCGTTCTAAAAGCATAAGCACCGCTGGGAATATAATAAATACTTGGAAGTTTATATAACCTCTTTTATAGTATTTAAACTGTTTTAAAGAGGACAATTTCTATTACCTCAGAAACTATATTGGATTGGAAATTGGCGGGTTACAGCTGTAGTTTCTCTTTTGGAATAAACGATGAGTATCTAAAATTCAGATTAACAATATCATTTTTCATAAATCTGCTTCATTAACCGTGTTGGGAAAAAACTCGTTGTTCCTAAAAGTGAAAAAAACTCCGTGTTTTGCTATGTACAAACATACGATTTACTGTATGGTAGTGGAAAACTATTTTAGTATGAAGTGATAATACTTATTATTTTCCTATTTCCGAAAGATCTTGTGGTTTGGACGTTTTTATGTCTCAAGAAAGGTTTAAAAATATGACTTGTTAATCCGTTTTGCAGATATTACCTGTACATGTACGGAACATAATATATAAATATATTGAGGGAAAAGTCCTTGAAAAAATTTAGGAATGACTGGGGGGGGGGGACAACCATAAAACTGGGAAAGCCATCCGCCCGCTGAGAGTCATGTAGGTGTTTGACTAATTGTCAGATGAATCGACTGGTGGGCTTTTAAAAATATTAGCGGGTCGTGTGTCAGTTGAAGCACACATGGTGAGAGGACACAGCTTAACTAATCTATATATTTATGCTACGCTACAATATGTATTACATTTTGTTTAGGCGGAACTACATATAAAATATATGATGGTAAGTAACTAAAAGTAACTAAAGAAGTTTGTAAAGTATAACATTGATTTCTGTTTTGTAAATTTCACAAAATACAAAACCTATATACACCTAATATATAAGAAAATTTATAAAAATATACTATTTTCTGATTTTTTGATATCTCTTATGGTTTTTAATAATTATAAACATAGAGGATGGGAAACACAAATGGTACTAAATTTGTAAGTTATTATGCATTAAGCATAATGAAAATAAAGAAAGTGTTTTTTAAATCTTTAATGTAAATTAACAATAGTATGTTTTGTATTTCTCCTAAGGATGTACCTTTTACTTATTTATTTATTAAATTACATTAGTAGCTTATAGCTTACAAATTTGAGTTTAATATACAACATTATGGGAATACTCTTGTAAATAGCATATATTACTACATGTAGTTCTTGATAGATTTGCGTATACATAGGCAGTATTTTAAAATAGCTTGTTTCATTCATTAGTTTAGTATTATATAGTGATACGTTTCCAAGATGGTAGTTTTTGCATTTAGGTTAAAAAATATGTAATTGGTCATTCCACAACATAAATTAAAATCGACACTTTTTCTTAAATGGTCGAGCATTTTCACCAACATATGTTCCTTACTTATTTTTGATAATAAACTCTGGGGTTTCACCTTCATAAGTGAATATGTTGCATAAACATAACTGCGGAATATTGTGTTTATCAAAATTAAATTGCGATGATATTAAAAAATATGATATTATTCATAAAATGTTTTGCTTTTTTATTAAAAGGTTTGAGATTTTACGAGTGTTTCAAAATGCCAAATTAAAGCGTTATTGTCCGAGGATTGTTGTGTAAAAATTAAACACTAAACCAGTGTTTCCTAACTAAACGTTTTGAAGGATGACACCCAAAACTTGGACACCGATTATAAACAGCAACTTGGTTTGAAAACAGAAAAATTAAAGACTTTTTTATTTATAATTGTAAGTAGAACTTTAATGTAGAATGTGTCTCATACAATAAATTCCTATAGAAGAATAATCGGCTATAGAATAATTAAAATAATGTAATTAATTAAAAATTATTCCAAAAAATATGCAAGCAAATTTACTTTTAGTTTCATTTGCTTTAGGGAAGTAATTGGGGCCAGTTATAAAAACTGTAGAGAGATCTAGAGAAGTCAGTACGCTATACTATACGAAATCATTTTTTAAGGATTTTAATTAATTTTGTATGTATGTATTAATTAATAGCCCAATAGCCTTTAGGAGAATCATATTTTGTGTCCCCTGACCCTAAAAATTATAAGGCCGATTCCGTTCTTAATTACTGGAACCTTGTTATCAATACTGAGCACCTTGC
>NW_025779673.1:0-57656 GCF_021130785.1 Homalodisca vitripennis | reverse complement strand
CAAAAAATCCAATACATCCAACGTTTCAAGATCTACAATCTGATGTATTCTTCAGGTAAAATAAGTAACCTAATAGATTATTACATGCTTGGCTATAAAATAAACTATTTATACCAAAGCTTTGTAGGGCACGGCCTAAGTACAGGAATCGATAACCACCAATGTTGTTCGCCGATCGAGTGTCAACTTCACCTATCTCAAAAAACTATTACGAATTTAGAAATAAAAAAAGTGTAATTATTTTGTTCACATCAAAGTTTATTAATTAATTAGCCCTGTTTATTATTGTCATGTTTACTATTAGTAATCTAAAACACATCACAATTACCTACAATTAGCCCTGTATATAAGTTATATAGTAATCCATGAAATCGTCAAAAGTTATCTCTAATCATACCCTGTATTTATTTCTTATAGTTTACTAATAGTAATCCATCTAAAATCAAAGGTTATTTTTATTAGCCTCTGTATTAATTGTCATATTTACTACTAGTAATCTCAAGGAAACATCCAAGGTTATCTGTTACGCCGGGAATAGTCTACAGACTTTTAATTATCCCTGGTGTATTTACCTCCTTTTGTTTACTATACTAGTAATCCATCTAAAATCAAAGTTATGATTTATTAGCCCTGTATATAATATGTCCATGGTTCTACTACTAGTAATCCAAGAAAACAATCAAAGTTATCTTTATTTATCTCTGATTATTTACTTCCTTATGTTTACTACTAGTAATCCATCTTAAAAATCAAAGTTATATTTATTAGCCCTGTATTATAATTGTCATGGTTTACTACTAGTAATCACAAGGAAAAACATCAAAGTTACCTTTAATTATCCCTGTATTTACTTCTTATGTTTATACTAGTAATACATCTAAGATGAAAGTGTATACAGAGTGGAAAAAAAGTATGGAAACGCTTTCAATAATTTTGTATGGACTTCACTTATACAAATTAAATTTTGTACATCACCACTTGTATTAAGAACCTAGTTTTTGAGACCAGTGGGGACATTTTATCTTTTTAGGGGGACGGCCGTAGAGGAAGTCGGACGAAAATCTTAAACTGTAAGCATAGGCCGAGTTTGGTATCAAATTAAAAGGTCTAGTAAAGAGAAACTAATTACCTGCAAACCGTACATTTTTAAAAAGATTGACCCCTTATTCAGAGTACGGGCCATTTGAATTTACATAAGTAATCGTTTGATTAATTATTATTTCTCTCGCAATTTCACAGTCTCAAGTAAACTGTTCTGACTGAAAAATGACACTTTATGGAAACACAATTATCCAACAAGAATTAAATTAAAAATTATCTATGTATTACAAGGAATAACCATACCTTTTAAATGAGGTGCTCAACACTGCTCTCCCGAAACACTTGTTGGCAATGAGCTAGTCTATTATTTAAAAAATCCTACTGCAGGTCACTTTTTGAAGCATCTCGGGTGTTAATTCTTCTTGCTTCTTCTAATATAAAAACGAGAATTTTGTCAGCTCCTCCTCAATGTTGGGCTGGTTTAGTTTTTATACAACATTATCTTTTAAATAAATCCCACAAAAAATAAATCTAGTGGATTAAGATCCGGTGACCTAGCCGGGCCACTCAAACGGTACCCCTGTGACCAATCCAACGGTTATTAAACACTTCATCTACCAGATTTGCGCACCCGCCAAATAGTAATGGGGGCGGTGCTCCATCTTGCTGAAACTATTACTGCATTAAAATTTGCCCCCAAGAAGAGCACGCACTGCTGGCAAAATGTTTATTTGTCAACATTATTGAAAATAAATTATCGCCTGTTAGATTTCCATCTATCACAAACGGTCTACATATCCAATGTTATATGTTTTATTATTACCAGCCCACACTTATTCACTTTCTGAGGCCCTTTGTGTGTGGACTACTTCTATCATTCCAGTGATGGATTATGCGTCGGGCCCCAGTAACGGCAATTATGCCTATTAAACTTGTCCATTAACAGAAGAATGTAGCTTCATCTGAGAAAACAATATCGAAATTTTGAATTTCGTCATCACACATTTCTCATCATTTATTTCTTGCAAAATTCAGTCCTTCGATCAAAAATCATCCTCTGCAAGTTCTTGGGTTAGGGTTACTTTTAAAAGGGTGATACTTGTTTTTTGTGTAAAACATTCAACATTGAGGTATGGCTCATATCAAAGATCTTCTGCAGCCCACTCTGGCCGAGGTTGCTGGGATTTTCAACAAATGTTATGGAAGTACATCCAAAGATTTTTGGTTTCATTTGTTGCCGATTTAGGCCTGCTCATTCTTTCGCGATCTTTGACTGTTCTAGTTTCTTCAAATCTTTTTACTGTCTTAAACAGTGTTGACTTACTAATTGGGGGTCTATCAATACGAAAGTGTCATTAAACAAATGCGCTGTTTCTTCATAGGGACGACAATAGATATTCCATTTATCCAACGCATCATAAGCAGCGTGATTCTCTCAAACTCACAAAGTGAACATTGCTTGTAAAACTAGTAGAATAAAATGTAAACCACTTAAGTTAAAAAAAATTTATAAACTATCGCAGTGATCATCTAGTGGAAGATCTCTTCAACTTTATCTTACGTGGACGAAATTATAACGTAGACTAAAAAACCAAGCTGATATTAAAAATACAAAACTGTGGAGTTTTTTGCTGTGACAGTACTGTTTGTATTGCCTAAACCAGTTTATGTTTGCACTCTGAGATAAAAAGGAGCTGGAGGGACTGGGACTTGACCTCATGTTCTATAAGGAGTTACACCGTGGTATTATTGAATACAATCTCAGTTTCTTGAAGACAAGGACAGTAAAACCCCTATTTACTGTTATCCAACAAAATGTAGATGTGTAAAAAAAAAAGAACATTTTTTTGTTCGAGAAATTGTTTGTTCAAATTTACCCATAACCGACATTAAAACATACTACTGAAAGTAAATTAGTTACTTCACAAGACAAAAATTACTAAATTTCTTTGTCATGAAAATTTCATATGGCCCGTACTCTGGATAGGGTCAACCTTTTTTAAGTGCGGGTTTTGCCGGTGTAATTAGTTTTCCTCTTTAATAGACCTTTAATTTGATACCAAACTCGGCCTATGCTTACATTTAAGATTTTCGTCCGACTCCTCACGGGCACCGAGTCCCACACTGAAAAGGGATAAAAATGTCCACCACTATCGGTCTCAAAAACTAGGTTTCTTAATGCAGTGTGGTGAGTGTACAAAAATGTAATTTGTATAAGTGGAAGCCATACACAAAATTAGTGAAAGCGTTTCCATACTTTTTGTTCCACCCTGTATTTATTAGCCCTGTATATAATTGTCATGTTTACTACTAGTAATCCAAGGAACAATCAAAGTTATCTTTAATTATCCCTGTATTTACCTCTTATGTTTACTACAAGTAATCCCATCTAAAATCAAAGTTATATTTATTAGCCCTGTTATATAATTGTCATGTTTTACTACTAGTAATCCAAGAAACATCAAAGTTATCTTTAACTATCCCTTGTATTTACCTCTTATAGTTACTACTAGTAATCCATCTAAAATCAAAAGTTATATTTATTAGCCCTGTATATAATTGTCATGTTTACTACTAGTAATCCAAGAAACATCAAAGTTAACTTTAATTATCCATGTATATACTTCTTATGTTTACTACTAGTAATCCATCTAAAATCAAAGTTATATTTATTAGCCCTGTTTATAATTGTCATGTTTACTACTAGTAATCCAAGAAACATCAAAGTTATCTTTAATTATCCCTGTATATACTTTTCATGTTTACTACTAGTAATACACACTAAATCAAAGGTTATATTTATAAGCCCTGTATATAATTGTCATGTTTACTACTAGTAATCCAACACAAATAAAAGTTATATTTAATTAGGCCCTGTATATACTACTCGTATTTACTACTAGTAATGCAATTTGTATTCTAATCCTCATACTATTATAGCGATTTGCTAATCAGCCTATTTTTTTAAGTAGTTTATACATTATTCCTTCTAGTCATATACTTAATTGTCTTGGGTTTAGTTTACAGACTTAAATTTTTGTATTCGGTATTGTTTTATAACTTATCAAGATAATATATATTTTACTTTTGATATAATATACACTTTCATTACACGATTATAATATTACTATTATTAAGCAATATCTACTAAAACACAAAAAACATTTTGAATAAGATATGAATTTTTTATAGAAGAGAGTTATAAACTTTGTTGTAGTTCAAACAGTTTGAGAAGTAACTGAGGATGTGACGCAAAGGCTGGCGTCGGTTATCAATAAAAGATGAGGCAAACGCCAGTTCAATGCTTGGCAATATTCTGAGGGTGACAAGAAAGCATTTCTTACAACGTTGAAATTTGCTGAATCGACATATTTCCTGGCTATGTGAGAAAATCTATAGGAATAAAAAGTATTTATTCAATAGATATTTTTTATTAGATTGAAGAATTGATTTGGCTTTTTTACATAAAGTATTTGCATTTTAATGTATAGAGTCAAAGCCGGTTCATTATTTTTTTACTCTTTAGTTGGATTTTGTTACCAAGGTAATAAAAACAACCAAAAATTATTCATCCATTTTAATAATTGCAGTTTTTTTTTTTAATATATATTTGGAATTTTTTTAAATGTATTTATTACAATTTTACTGCTACGAATATAATTTGAAATAAACAAACATCCGGACTAGTGAATAATACAAATGAAGTGAAAACATAGATTTTATACCAAGGAAAACATGTACAGTCTAAAAAGAAATTTAGAAGCCAAATTATTACAATTATTTGTCCTTTACAAACACTTGTGAAAATTCTTAACTGTCGGATAACATAAGTCTGTTGCATAAATGTATGTTTGTATTCATTGAGAATTTACGTCTATAATATATCTGTACCCAATTTTGTATGTGTTATAGATTTTTTAATTATTTATTTAAAAGTATATATAACACTCCTAGGCAATGATGTACAATATATTTTAAAACGCTATTGCATATTTCCATTATAATTAATGTTTGAAAGACTGTACAGTGAAAAAGTGATTAGAAAATATGGTGTTCATAAATGTTTACATAAAGATCGAAAATATAATGTTTATGATATGCATAGGTCTAATAACGCTTAAAAATCTAATTGATCCAAAGAGTAAGTACAAGTAACTGATAAGTTGTTTCTAGGAATCACCTTTTAGGATTTCATCTACCTATTGCAATAGCCCTCATGGCGGAACTTCCAGGGATTTGTTGGATTTTTTCCGATCATGACTCCCAGAACACAATACAACCACAATCAGAAAATTTATATACTAGGTTTTTATAAAAAGTCGCAACTTCTGTAGCTGATTTTATTTATTATTTCAAATAAAAATGTTCTGTAAACATACGTAAAAAAGTTGGGTTAATCCGCTAGCCGCCGTTTTTTTTATGATAAAATGTCTGTACAAATACGAAATCAATTAAAAAAATCTGTATATTTAAATAAATCTTTACTTCAGATAAATTGTTTAGAAATTTTAATTAAAATTCTAACGGGCACTTTTTTTTCAAAATCCGTCAATGCATAAGTGAGCACGACCACTTTAAAAGTATGCTTGTACAAGCCGGGAGCAACATAAATTAATGTCAGTTGAGAGGCATATGCTACTGTTTTTATATGTTTTATACTCCTGGCTTCTTAAATCCATACAATGTTCTAGTAACTGGAAACAAAACTAATCTTTTTATTTTTCATTAACTCTGTAGGTTTATAGATGGTTACAGTTTAAAGTTATAGAAGTATACAGTTGAACTGTAATAAGAATATATTTACAAACTTAATTTTGGGATTCATTGTGACTAAACCAATTCAATTTTTTTTATTGATGCAATTGCATAAATTTTTGTTTGCAAGTTAATTGACATTTTAAATGTTTGAAAGTGCTGCGATTGTATTAACATGCCAACATTGAGAGGGCCATTGTTCCATCAACTCATGCTAATTAAACATCTAAGTTAATAATACATATTCAGTTTTTCACAAACTATTATAGCTAATATTCTTTCTAATACAGTTAAATTATACAGTCCCACGTAATGTATAAGGGGACACGAGGAAAATATTAATGTAAAATTTTTAATTCTTACTTTAATAATGCATAACAATTGCTTTTAATATGAAAAACAAAATCACTTTGCTTTAAAAAAAGACTTTCCAAACTGGGCAGTGGTTAGTTGGATGGGCACGAATTGAAGTAATATACAGGAGCATACCTCTATGTATGTGCCAATCTGCTTGTTGAGTCGTCCGTGAAAATGCTTTGTCCACGTAGAGAAGTAGAAAAAACTGTTTTCATTATTGTAATAAAACAGTGTTGTTAATGTACTCTGAAGATTTCTAAATCCTGCAACACGTGTATGAAAAAATAAATAATTGTTATAAAGGGTGTTAGTTGACTATTTATTAAACTAAAAGACGTTGATATAACATTTTTTAAACCACTCATTGAAATTTTTTTTTATATGAACCTTTTTCAAATTAAGCAAAATTTTCCATGACTTCATCCTATTTTGTGCAGTATTATTGTAAAACAAATTCAATTTCTTGGTGAAGTAAAAACAGTTACTAGGCACATCATAAATATAGTTTGAATAATAATACGACGATTTTTCTTTATTAATATTTTTGCTTCCGAGTCTTCTGCATGCTGTATTATTATTCATATTTTGCATTTATTATTAAAATTTGTTCAACATTTAGTTATACTTATTTTATTTTGTTCACAGTATGTTTCTTACTGATCAATATTAAAGTGCTTCAGGCATTGTTTTATTATTTGCGTTTTTTTCATAATACAATACGATAAAACTTTGTTGTAAATTATACGTTTTATAATTTGGTCTTTAACGTGTCCGTATTGTGTTTTATAATAATTTAGCATAACCAGTTCATCTTCTTAATTTTAATTTCATTAAGAAAAGATAAGTGTGGATAAACAATGACGTACTAAATTAACAAAGTCAAGTACCTCAATGGTTCTTTTGTAAATGGAGGCAAAAACTGGTGAACATATTAACTAAACGTTGATTAAAGTTTTCTCCGAAAGATATAGAGGTGCTCAACGAACTCGCCTAAGATTTATTGCCTTAGACGTTTCTCTCCGATCTCCAATTCCTGATACTTTAATCCTTTCTTTATATTTAAGTTCTCTGGTTAACAAATCACAGAAAGTATCTTCGTTTCCTTCGTTTGCTCGACTTAATAAATTTTGCAAAATACACGGTTAAAAATTTAGTAAGTATCTAATTATAAGAAATCGGTTCCACATTGTCAAAATTATTTAAAAATATATCTTCCTTGTGGTTAAAAAATTATATATATATAAATATATATATATATATATATATATAAATTCGAAGAATAAGGTAATAATAATATATTTAATACTACATTTAAGCAGTCTAAAAACTCTTATTGATAGCAAATGTCTCACCGAATCCATTGATTTTTCACAATTCTACCATATATATAGATGTCTCTCCCAAGGGATGAATTATAAATTTGTTGAATAATAATTTTTACGGGCTAATAATTTTGAACACTCTTCTAGATATACAATTCTAATAGGTAGATCATGATTATCACTCCCTAAGTCATTCAGAGATAAACTCTCTCTCTCTCTCTCTCTCTCTCTTATATTATATATATATATATATATATATATATATATATATATATATATATACACACACACACTTCCGCCCTTCTGTACCCCAACTCTTAACAGAAATATACTATAGACTTGAAACTCGGGATATAGATAGAGAAAGATTAAAGTCCAGTATATACGTTCGTCCTATCCATCTTTAAGATTATAGGTAAATATATTCTAGGGACCTGGAAATTGGAGCATAAGTTCATCTTGATCCAAGGATACCTCTTTTTATTTTGGTATCAGAAGGTTAAAAGGCATTCTATCCGTCCAGTCTGCAGTCCTTTAAGTTACGTGTATCCTTAGATACTCCGATTTATCGGTTTGTCATATGTGGTATATAAAATTAACTAACCTTAAAAAATTCTTCTGATTTATTACAGCCTGTTAGTGAGTACATGAAATAACACGAAGTTTTAAATGTCAAAGATATAAGAAAATTTTGATATGGCAACATCTCATTCATTACATATTGTTACGCATTGAGAAAGTAACGATCGCATTTTTTTAAATATAACGATCACATCGAGTTACGTATATATATATTTCTGACTGACAGAATTAATAACGGAAATATGGCTTCTACCGTCAGGAAGCGGTATTTAAATGTTTGAAGAGCCTCCCCAATTAGTTTTAATGAACCTTCATTAAGCAGGATGTGAAATTCTCAAGTTTTATATAAAAAACTGCCGTATTTTATTATTTCTTGATGACTACACAATAATGATCAATTTTCTGTAATTTGCAATGAACTGTTCACTCTGTATTTTACTCTTTCTTAAGTTACAGCTAAATTGCTTGTTAATTTACTTCTTGTAATATTAAAATTATAACTTATAATAATCTTCTTTATAATATGGAATATACATATGAAACTTAATTATGTTTAGAAACATAACTAAATAATTATTACGTTATTAGCAATTTTATCAGTTCTACATTAACAGGTGTATTCCCCAAGGTATGTGTCTGTTTGTCATTGTTGGTCACCCACCCTCCTTCATATTTTGTTATAAAGTTTATATAAGAATCCTTTGGTTAGCGATGCGAGGTGGAAAGGAAAGGAAGTATGATGTTAGAAAAATGCGAGGACTCAATTCTATTGTAAATCCCTTTCAAGTTTATAACATAAAAATCTAAAAGAATTTTTAAAATAAGATATCGCTATCTATTTCCAATACCAAATAATAGGTAGTCCAAATTTTAATTAATTCTTTATAACTTAAATATATTTTGTTCTAATGTTTCTGTCTGCGCTGAAACCAGTTTTATTAGTCGTTTGTGTTCTGAATTAGTTAAGAATCCAATGGAATGAGGATCCAATGAAGATTAGAGGGAGACTAGAAAGTACACTGATAATAAGCTTTTTGCAAAGAGTGACCAGGCATACCCGGTTCGAATTACGGTTTCCCACAAAAAGTCCTTTTCTTTGTTTCAATCTCCTCTGAACAGGTCATGCTTAAGAGTGGATATAACCAGTGAATAATAAATTATTAGTAGTGGTATCATTATTGCCTTGATACTGTTTTGTGAAGGGTTTTAGGAATTTGTTTTCTCTTTTAGTTTTACTACAGTTATTATTATTCTTTGCAGTTCTTAATTTTAATAATATTCTAAAAATTATTACTGCCCACGAGTCACGACGGTATATTAAAAATTATATTTATTTTCAGGGATTCGGATGGAAATTATCATGAGGCAGAAATACGGTTTTAATGTTGCACTTTCCGATAGAAACATTTGCATTGCATTTCAGATTATCCATTGCTCATGCTCAAGTCAACCTCCTTTACGCGAAGACAAACAGTTTGAAACTGTAATCACAATTTATTGAAGATCCGCAGCCATCCCCCAGATCAGTAACAGATATTTGTGACGTTTCCCAAGGATCTGTGGTACGGTTACTGAAATAAATAAATTTTAGCTTTATAAAATTCAGCTTGTAAATGAAGACGATCTCAACCATAATTTTTGCTCATCCCATCCTTTGTTAATCACGTTATATTCAGTGATTAATGCAGTTTTTTATTAATGGAAACAAACACAGTTACAGGTACTGGAACGCAAAACAATCTTCATGTTTTCCGTGAATTCTGCACCCAATACCCAGAAATATTTAATTTTTGGGGTTGGAAATCTCGGGAATCACATGAGCTTTTTTTTATTATGTAAATCCATTACCCATTATTATGGAAAATTAATATGAATTTGAGAAAACATCGTTCATTTCCAGCAAGATGGTGCCCCAGCAACATTTTCACAGTTGCTGTACCAGATTTCTGGGGAAATAAACTATGTAATGAGTTGATTGGTAGGCGTGGTCTAATAGAATGGCCTGTACAGTCCTCCGAACATTACATCCATGGACTGTTTTATATGGTGTCACATTAAATCTAGAAATTAACAAAACATCAATAGAAAAACGTTGAAGACTTAAGAAACAATATTCTTGAGGCCTGCAACCAAATAACACTTCAGACTTCACAAAAAATGAGAGAAGAGCTCACCCTACGATTGTCTCACTACCAAATAGTAGGACTAGTTTAAACATTGGATTTGACTTAACAAACGTGTTGAGTCATTAAAACTATCGTTATGGTAACTGTGACTATTATTTTAGACGGGAAATATAGAGCGATCTCTAGTTCCTCAAGTGTTTTTTATGCTCTTCAAATTGAAGGGGTCACTTGCAAAACTTTTTACAATAAAATCCAACTTGTTTTATGCAAAACAATTTTAAAAATAACTAAATGAAATTTACTTTCCACATTTCACCATTACCCAAAGTAAATCTCTTTATATGATTTTTAGAACAAAATAGAGGTAGGGAATCCTGACTAATTATTCACCCTGAATATGTATACTTCTATTTAAAGTGGCACTATATTCTATTGTTCAGGGGTAAATAGATCTGTGACACTATATTTGAATATACTATATCATGATATGATCAATATAAAGGCAAATTCAACCTCATTGACAAAAATTCATTCTCAACGGCGTTTTATTAAGTAATTTATAACGTAACAATAGTATTTAATTTATTTCGATTAGTTAAACTATATCGATCTGATTAAATAACATGCCACATTTTGTATATCACAATAATTTAAACGCTACTATTTATAAGCAGTCAAGTATGACATAAAAACTCTCGGCTTGTGTAAGAAGCAGGAATTCAACAATGAGATTCCATCAAAGGGTCGGAGATTACTAAGGAAATCACTCCAGTTTGGAAAGACCGTTTTTGATTACTTCATCTCTGAACAGAATCCAAGATTGTTGTTGGAAGATAAGAAACATCTTCTTGAATGTATAAAACGAGTATTATTAAATAGTACTTTTTCCAGGCTATGTCAATCTTGAACTCACCATCTTCGTTACCACCTCGGACTGATTCGGAGATCCGATGTCTGAGAACGAAGCGCACAGGTACCATAATTAAACATATAAACATCTAAAGAACTTGATTTAATAGTTAATTCAAATATTATTACCTATAGAACTTTTTAAAGCTTGAAAATTAATTCCTGAAGTGAAGTAGCTATTGTATTGTAGTAGCAATGTATGTAAAGTAGCAAATGTATGTAAGGTTCTAAATCACTGAATCGCGTAGTTCATAAAGTCGCATATGTTGAAAATGTATATTGCCCAACAAGTGGATACATAGAATGTGAGTATCTTAGAGAGTTTATGAGGGAATATAAATGTCATGACATTAGAACCATTAAAAAGAGTATAGAAATATATATGAGGCAGAACCCAACTTTCCTGTAAAGTCTTATCACTGTCTTATTGGGTGCCAATGAAGGAATCAGAAATGCAATATCATATTTCATGACGTTTGAATGAGTTGTTTATAAGATCAACAGTAACATGTACATTTAATTGTACAAGGCAAGATTAAAGCACATCTTGTGTAGCACAACAGTATTTACTGAGGTTGTATGAAAAATTTCAAATCTATAGCTCATATTATTCTCGAGATGTCTTGTAGACATACATACAGAGAGGCAATCATATTGAAAATAATGTTCATAGACAACCTGAATTCTATAGTTGAACATGCATTGTAAAAGAACGCCTTCTTGTTTATTAAGAAATGAAGGCAAAATATAAAATCTACAAAGGAAATCTTTCTCAAAATATCTTGCCAATATCATATTTTTACGTATTATTAAAATAATAAAAGTTCCTGTGAGCTAAGGAGGGAACTAAAACGAAAGGAGTGCGCTGAAATCAAACCCCTCCACTATACTACCTCCTTTATTCTATTGTTAAAAATGTAACATTTTACAGTGTAATATTTTGTGATGAGTCCCCTCACAACATTGTTTACTTTGATATTCAATCGTTAACATTCTAGTTTATCCATAAATAGCAATGTAAAACATGTTCGCTAACTTCAACCAAATTCCAAATAAAAAACGATTGTTTAAATATATATTGTGCCCTATGTTTGTAAACGGAAGTTTACATTTTTTTTTTGGAGTTTATTCATTTTGCTTTTTGCACATTGCTTTTATGTCATCATTCAACAGGCTTCACCAGACACAGCGCTGCGCATATATAAACGTAACACGAACTCCTCGGAGTGCAAAAGTTACAGTAGCTGACATCAGAAGAAATATTTTTGTGTATTGTGTGTAAGAGATGAGCGTGACTTGCTTTGTTGTTTTAGTAATCGGATCATGACACATAATAAAACATGTAAATCGGACATGACACGACCTTCACAGTACATTGACGTTGTGAGTGAGAGATAAACGTTCCTTGCTTTGCTGTTTAGTAATTCGGATCATGACACATAATAAAACATGTAAATCGGGACATGACACGACCTTCACAGTACATTGACGTTGTGAGTGAGGAGATAAACGTTTCTTGCTTTGCTTTGTTTAGTAATCGGATCATGACACATAAATAAAACATGTAAATCGGACATGACACGACCTTCACAGTACGTTGACGTTGTGAGTGAGAGATAAACGTTTCTTGCTTTGGTGTTTTGATAATCAGTTCATGACTCATCACAAAACAGGTTTACTAGACGTGAAATGAACTTCTCCGGAATGTTGAATTTGTGGGTCAGAGCTGAGCGTCTCTGAGTAACTCTATAATGACGTCACAAAACAACAAGACATGACACGACCCTTAACAGTACGTTGACGTTGTGAGTGAGAGATAAGAAAAAAATAAACGTTTCTTGCTTTGGTGTTTGATAATCAGTTCATGGGACTCATCACAAAAAAAAAAAAATAAAAGGTTTACTAGGACGTGAAAATGAACTTCTCCGGAATGTTGAATTTGTGGGTCAGAGCTGAGCGTCTCTGAGTAAACTCTATAATGACGTCACAAAACAACAAGACATGACACGACCTTTCCCCGGAATGCTGCAGTTAACAGTAGCTGACATCAGGAGCGCCAGATTGTATATTGTATTGTGTGTGAGAGATGAGCGTCTTTGAGTAACTATATAATGGACGTCACAAAACAACAAGACATGACACGGACCTTCACAGTACGTTGACGTTGTGAGTGAGAGATAAAACGTTTTTTCTTGCTTTTGGTGTTTGATAATCAGTTCATGACTCATCACAAAACAGGTTTTACTAGACGTGAAGTTAAACTTCTCCGGAATGTTGAATTTGTGGGTCAGAGCTGAGCGTCTCTGAGTAACTCTATAATGACGTCACAAAAACAACAAGACATGACACGACCTTTCCCGGAATGCTGCAGTTACAGTAGCTGACATCAGGAGCGCCAGAATTGTATATTGTGTGTGAGAGATGAGCGTCTTTGAGTAACTATATAATGACGTCACAAAACAACAAGACATGACACGACCTTTCCCGGAATGCTGAAGTTAGAGTAGCTGACATCAGGAGCGCCAGATTGTATATTGTGTGTGAGAGATGAGCGTCTCGTGCATTGTTGCTCACCTAATTAGTTAATTGCGCTTGAACCCTTGAACCCCCGCTGTGTTAATTACGTTGTGAACACACCGCAGGCATTCAATGATAGATTCGTTGAATATTGCTGTATTTTTAATATTTCTTTATTATTATGGATTTAACTAATTATAAGTTTTAAAGTTGTGCCTATGCTATTTAAATTATTATTAGTTATTGTTTTTTGAAACTATGAAAAACATTTTCTTATTTATAGTATGTTTAATTTTAATCCCATGCTTTTTTTAAACCCATGGTTACCTTAAGAAAAATTTTTTTAAGTACCAAAAATTAATTAAACTTGTATCTGTATTGTATTGTTGGATTATTTCTGTATCCAAGTGATGACAGAACAAGAAAAATTGCTGCTTTTAAAATTAAAAAAGCTTATTGGATCCTGATCTTTATTTCTTAAAAGTACATTGTTGCCATTATTTATAAAAACATTATTATTCATTTTCAACAGTTTAAAGAACCCTGCCTTAAAGAACCTGTTTTTAATATAACATTAACCAACAAAGCAAATGTAAAATAAATACTTGTTTTCGTTCCCTTGAAATTGAAATTAAATTTAAAGGTTTGGTACAAGAATAATACATCATATTTAGTACGAGTAAGGTTTGGTTCAAATAACATTTTCTGGAGTAAGGAAACCCCGCTTTGAGTAACCGGAAGAAGCGTCGGCCATAAAAATGTGCTCCGCTAACAAATGGTGATATTAAAGGGGACAAATAACTACAGAAATTCTAAAGGAGATGGGACATTCATGAATTATTGGTTGCATTTTGTTCGTTACAAACCACTCTGTGGTACAAATTGTTCTATCCATATTTATAGGCTGTTGAGTGTTGGAACTGTAGCATAAATAAATATGATTGATGTAAGTAAACGTGTGGTTTTCTCGCCAGTATAATGTGACAATTTTACGGAAATAACAGAAATTAGGTTGCCTTTTAAGTACATTGTATGTGATACATAACTGCTGTACCTGTCACTCTTCCCCTTTTCCATTTGTAACAGAAGTTCCTTTAAAAAAGTTTAAGTTATTTAATAAAATTTTTGTTGACTTTTTTTAAAATAAAAATTATCCAATAGCGACCTAAATGAAGTGTGACTTTCCACGTGTAAACGAACAGAGATAACTACGTAGGACGATGTATAGATATATACCATTTCAAAAAAACATTGACAAATCACAAATAGTACTTAGATCGAGTCCCGGCGGAGCAAGTACTTTTTGTGATTACGTTTTTTTTTTGTTTTGATGAAATTAAATTCAGCTATTGCCATTTATACAAATTTAATTAGCGTAAATAAAAGTCGTTTGACAGGTAATTTAGTCTTCCGAACATATGTTAGTGATCTTATTTAAGCACATATGGGATAGATAATGGGCAAATATAAAATATTTAAATCATAAAAAGTATGGGCTCTGTGGTGTAATGGTAGCACATTCACCCGGAAAGAGAGAGATCCGGGTTCGAGTCCCGGCGGAGCAAGTACTTATTGTGATTCATTGTTTATTGAAATTAACTTCAGGTATTGCCATTTATACAAATATATATAATCAATTTCCACTGATAAAATTATCATACATAAAAAAATTATATAATTTTATCATATAAAAATGCAATAAAAGAAAATCATATCATCTCTATTCATGAGATAGGGGACCGGGTAAAGAGCTTTCAAGACTAAATTTGAGTAATATTGTTACTAATATATTTGTAAATAATTTTGCTGGTATATTGCAATATTTTAAATTTGTGCTTTAGGAAATATTATACCATGGTTTGAGTTTCACCTGTTTATTATGCCATAAATAGTATTTACCATCTACACAATAAAATATTACATACAATCTGATGGTGGTCTTTCTGTGTATTTCCTATTCCATCATAACTAATTGTAACTGAATTTTCATTCAGATATTTCTTGGTCCTATTTTGGTCTCTAACCGACGCATTGCAGCAAAACAAATACTATTCATTGAAAGATCCTGTTGAATGTAATCTGTAAATTGTTTGGGTAATTATTGTTTTTATGATAGCAGAATTAAATATACTATGTAACCACTATTATAAAATTAATCTTGAAAGCATAGAGTAAGCTTGATAGTAAAAACAGCTGTATTTTCCACTTTTTATCTAACACTGTTGAATAAGAAAATTATCTAGGTAAGAATATTAAAAACTTTTGAGTAAAGATATTAATTTTAACTTTTTTATTATATTACTTAAAGATTTTTATAAAAACACATCTTATTAGTCTTTAAAGAGAAGTAGGTTTCTCAGACCTGTGTATAAATGGTCTGAAAAGAAATCAACGGTGAAGGCAAATAATAATAATACAAGGTCCATAAATGATCTATTGTTAACCAATTTTCTTGATCTTGGCAACAATGGCAATCTCAAACATTTGGCAACTGAAATTATAAATTCACTCAAAACAGTAGTGCTAATACACGTGTAAAGCTTTATGAAATTGCATACAAAGCCGCGGGGTTAACTGCTATGTTCAATAAAACAAACATCTCGAGGCCAGATATGGGTGAAAGTTTTACCGTGAACCTGTTATTACAATATGTTAAAGCGCCTTCAGCACTGTTGAGCTGCTATTAAGTAATACAGTTCAGATACACAAAGAGCCTTCAAAAGTTTCGCAGGTGATTTAACATAATCCCCCATAAATGTTTGAAAATATCCAAGCGGATTGTCATTATTTAATATTAACCTGTTTAATATCCTATGTAGTTAATTATGTTTACTTATTAAATTAGTTCTTTTATGTAAATAGTATATCGACAAAAATTGTAGGCCTTTAAAGTGTATGAATGAATTATTTCATTCATTTTAAACATGTACATTTATTGTTTTGGAGTATTTGAATAATCTTTAACGATGTTCGCCTGCTGCTGAGGACAGTCAGAACACTTAATATGCTACAGACACATGTTGGTTTTTAGAACTTAACGATAATGGTTAAACATAAGTCAAATACTAGTAAGCCTACCTAATATCCATCCCTTGATTGATTTCTATATCAACGTTACCGATTTACGTGTTTGTAAAATAGCATTCTTAGGTTAAAGACGGTTTCCGTGGATACCAGGAAAGTATAAATAACCGTTAAACGCTAATATTCCATGTTAGGGTATATGCAATATTTCTGAGGAGGAATTTTAATTAATACGAAAAAGCACGTCTCCGAGGTGAGAGGTCAACCTAGGTCTAGGCCAGGTGAGTTCATTCACCAGGGTTTGAACGTAAATAAGATATTGATTTTCTATCGCTAAAGATAACGCAGGGTGGAGCGCGGTAATTACACTGTAATACATGTATAACTATTATGAATACATATCGAGATTTGTGTTTACAAGAAACACAATTATTTAAGTTACTCGTAATGATTTTATCTGGTAACATATCAGTGTTTTGGTTTTGTAGCAATTTTTATTGGTTATACAATAATTTGTGAGCGATATTATACAGTACAATGTATCTCTTCTAGTAATAAATATCCAAGTTGTGTTTAACAAACAACACAATACTTAGTCACTCGTAATTTTACCAGCTTGTGTATCAGTGTTTAATTTTGGAAGCGAAAATTTTATGGTTAAAAATATTTCATGAGCTATATTACACAGGACAATGTATCTCTACTAGTAATACATCGAAGTTGTGTTTACAAGGGACACATGATTCAATTACTGTAATTATCGTATATTAGATTCATGTATCGAAGTTATGGTCTTGTTCTGTAATTGTATAGTTTATGGTGGACAATAAACCATGTTCTCAGAGATAATATTACTGTTCAGCATGGTTCTCTACTAGTGATACATGTTGTAGTTCTATGAAGTATTGGATATTGAGTGTAGTGATTTGGTATATTCCTCGACAATGATAAACCTGTAGTAATTTTTAATATGCAGTATATGTTAATATGAAAGTTGAAATAAAGTAGATGGGTTCATTCCCCTAAGACTGTACTTTTATGAATCAAATATTATTTTAGTACTAAATAAAAGGTACCAAGATTTATTTAAGTCCGAGCTTTGCAGAACATGCAATTAAAAATGTGTAAACATTCATATAGAGTTAAGTTTCTAACAAAAATGTTATGATGAATAATATTGTTTTTTTTGCGTTTAATTACCTGTTATATTACAAGAAACTATTAGATCAGAGACGTTTTACAGTTGATGTACAAAATATATGATTTACTCTGGCTCTTATGCTTTACCACACTACTCTTTTTCATGACAAATATGACAACATGGTAATTTCATATAAACGGCCGGTGCGGTGCGCCAAAATACGAGTTTTGCGTTATTAACTTATTGTAATCGACCTATAGAACTAAAAAAAAATATAAGGCTTGTGGGGGTGGAAATGAGAAATAACGAAGTTATAGAAAATAAAAAATGGAACAACTCTTCACGCGCGGACAGTAATATTTCCATGTTGTACATCGACGTCGAGCGTCACGTGACCTTTTGTGACCATGATTCAACCTCGTGATGACGTCATCGGATGGGTCGCCATCTTTGCAAACGTAAATGAAAAATAATACTGAAAACGAGCAGAATTTTTATCAAAATTAACAATGTTTTTCTTAATTGCTAGCAACAAATTAATTACTTGTTATCGAAATGAGACGAGTGCCTCCGGACATCAGCGCGGGCTTCGGCAGCACGTTCGGTGCTGCCCCGCGCTAATGTCAATTATAAAGAAAAACATCCCTCGAGATAGTACCTATCAGTAAAATATAAAATTCTAGAGGGGGCTTATCAGAAATATAAATTGAAATGTAATGCAAAGGGCAATTATGTAAAGTTAAAAAAATTTAATAAATCATGAAAAATTCAAATATAAATATATAGATGGATATTAACAGAGAACACTTTACCATTAGTGTGTTGGCGGATATTGCTGAGAGCAGCAGCAAACAAAAAGTGGATTTAAAAAAATTGCAACATTTAAAACTTCTTTTCTTTCTAATTTTTTCTAATTTTTCCTATCGCAACAAAACAACAAAGTCTCCCGGTTTAAAAAACAACACGCGACCCGCACGACGAAAAATAAACTCATTATTAAAAATTCCATGTTCAATTAAAAAGGAAATCATTTCGTTTCGGTTAAAACGTAAACTCTTTACGTGCCCATACTAAACACTCCCACGGACACACACAATTCACTAGGGTTACGAACTAGTGGATGGGTGATTCATGTTTGTAACGCACTCACTCAATCCAATCTACTGAGCACGATATCTTGTGAAGCACTGACTCTGCCCCGGAAACCCAGATAACATATACGTTATCAGGCTGCTATCAGTCCCGGCCGCAGATAATATTCAAGTAAACAGATTATCCAGACACAGCACGCAAACTGAACATTAAAACATTAGAAAATTTAACCACTTATAAATATACCCCCTAAAATTCATGTTATTTGTCATTTGCACCCCTCTTAGTACTAATTATATATTTTGTTCAGGAGGGTAAGCAGAGAATACGTTGATAACGTCAAACGCGTGATTTGCCGCTCCGGCCTTATATCTTATAGCTACCGACAACATTATTAAAGCGCTTTGTGAATCTGGATTAGTTTTTTTGACGTTTTTTATTTTCGTGGTAATAAAAAGCACTATTAGGATAGAGAACGAGTTAACCGCACGAGTTTAAAGCTCATGTACAAGTATATTTACTCTTCCTCTTTTGTTTTACTTACGCTACCCTTTTTCATGACAACTGTTAACATAAATTATTAAAGCCCGTTGTGGAATCTCGATTTGTTTTTACATTTATGTTCGTGGTAATTAAAAGCATTATTAAGCGAAAGAACTAGTTAACCGCATGAGTTTAAAAGCTCATTTATAAATATGTAGTTACTCTAGCACTTATGTTGTACTACACTACTCTATTTCATGACCAAATCAGATATTATTATTAAAGCCCGTTGTGAATCTTGCTTTGTGTTAAAAGTTTATAATATTTTATAATAAGTATATTTTATAAAATATTTCGTGTCATAAGTTTAATATTTATACAAACACAAAATCCATTTCGTGGTGTATGAAGTTTGTTTTTTTCTCCTCTTAAGTCATGATTTTTTTGATGAATTTTTTACTAACAATTTTTTTACGTTCTTAATTTCTCAAATTTTAGTTGTAATTTTGTCGCATCTACATATTGCAACATTATATCATATTATTAATTACAGCAACGAGTTAGTCTTTAATTAAATTATTTAGTCCATTTTCCCTTTTTGATTTTGTTGTTATATTATTATTATAAAATAGTCCCAGAAAATAAATAATACAAGTATATACTTTTAACTAAAAGTCAAAATCTATATTCCATTTTCGTTACATTAGATAATTTCTTTACATATTATAGTTTATAACTTTATAGCATTCACTAAGTAATAGTCCCAATTAACACGTTATTAAAGTTTGATACCTATACTTCGCATCCCCCCTCCATTCAGCTGTGTTATAGTTGTTATTCAACACTAAAGTGCTGTAATAGCTGACATGTGATTACTTGTGAAGTATTTTGAGCCTAAATCAAAACTAATCCAAGTTTACATTACCTTTATTAATTTTCTGTATTAAATAAATTGTGCGTAAAATCATGTACGAATTTGTAAGTTAATTTAGTAATAATTTAACAAACTCATCACATTAAGACGTTACAGTTTGTCTTTCCTGTAGCCTTGTTGACAAATGCTATTAGTTCTTTAATATTAAAGCACTCTTGTCCGTGATGTATAGCACTTTACTTATCAATTTTAAAGGTTTCTGCTTTATTAATAAAATTACTATAGCAACATTACAGTATAACGTAGAGCGTGACACACAGGGTAGGAAAGCTATAGGATTTGAAAAGAGTAACTATGAATTTGAGTCGAGATACAAATATACTATGGTATCGAGATACCGGCAACTTTGTTAATTTTTTCGGACGTTCTCTTTCTACCCATGATCTTTGTAGAAACCTTACCACCCGAAACGACGAGTTCACAAAACGGCTTCTCCACATGTATTCGCCATTTTTAAACTGCTTCTGGATCATCGAAGCTTTTGCACCGATACTGTTCATAGAGTGGTGCAGAATCAGGAATTCATTATTTGTCACTACAGACATCGAAAACTGGATATTCTCAGCAGACCAACCATACTTGAGGAACCCCCTATCAAGAATTGCTATACTAGCTACACACCAATACCCTGAACAGTTCTTGGAGTGGTATTACTCTGGATTATGCTCTTATATCTGTAATAGTTGATTTCATGGGTTTTGCTAGCAAACAACATTTATAGTTCCGTAGCGGGTATGAAAGCTCTCGACTAAAACTGTAAGAAGAATTTGGATTAGTGTAAACTTCAAATATTCAACACATGATATAGCATTGGTTTTATCCAATTAATTAAACTAATTCATAAATAAATGTTTAGTCATTAAATGTGTGTTACTTCTATAAAATATATTCTTCTAAGTCGAGCTAAGAAACTGATTATAGTTAAGAAGATTGCACCTTTCAACTCTTTTGAAGCTTTGATTTTTACGATGTACATTCGGATTCTAAGAATCCTCTTCAGTGACTGTAGGTTAAAGGAAATGTATATATTTACTAACTAAGGACTTTAACGAATCAATTGCTTTAATGCTTACATGTCCTGTATGAAAGAAATATTTAAATTTAACTCGTAATTTGCTAGTATATTTGTTGTCGATGGTTACATTTGGTATAAATGATGATTAGATATGATTTCTAAGTATAAATTAAAATTTCAATAATATGTTTACAAATCATTTATGTATAATTATTTCAAAGATCTGACATGCCTATTATTTTTATTTAAAACATAGCTTCAAGTTTATATTACGAACAGAAATGGCAATAAATTAGAAAATTCCCAAGGGATAGGTTGCAGTTTCGTACGCAATTCCTGGAGAACACACAAAGGGGTCATGGAAATGGCCTATTCAAAATGCTAAATAGTTTGCAAAAACAGTTAAAATGCTATAAATAAAATATTGTAAGGTAAGTCAAATACTTCAATAAAAAACTATATAAATAAATTATTATAAACGGTCAAAAACCTAAAAACTAATAGAAAAAAAATTACTACTTAATATGCAAAATCCTTTATTATCATCTCATTACATGATATAATTTCCATGCAATTCTTTTACAAAGACTAAGTGTAAAACTCTATTTTCATAACAATTAAGTGTTTATATAAACGAACGATGTGATTTTTGTAAACACTTTATAGAAAAATATTATTCTAGTATGTTCGGTCAAGAATAAAAAGAAAAGGAGGGTATTGGATCACTTTGATGTGAAAAATATATTTTTCTGTAATTTTTTAATATTGTGTTTTCTCTATGAATACTACTTTTTCAGGGTAAATAACTTATTTTTTTAAATTGGTATAAAAAGCATTTCTCAGATTTTTTAAAATTTCCTCCTTAGTTGAAAGTAAATTGAGAAAATTTCAGAGGAAATCAAAAGCCCATTTAATTAAGAAAGATCGAGCCACTGAGCTGAGAGGATATATAGGCTGCCTTTGTCTTGGCACAACGAACAATTTTAACATCAAACCCAGACTGAGCCAAAGGTGCCAGTCCAGGCCATGAATAGATACCTTACGATTTCTCACCGTAACATTTTCCTCTTTTCTCCTGCAGAACTTTGGTATATTTATTATGTGATTAATACAAAAAGTATCTAAACGTACTATTAACAAAATTTGTTTTTCTGTCAACTGCACACACTAAACCGTTTTCAATTAGAAGAAAGAACTGGTTTTTAGTTTGTAAACAACGGGATTATAAAAATATGTTTTGTTAATTAAATTAAAATCTCGAAATAATTTTTAAATCACGTTTTACAATCACGTTTACAGTGACCGCTTGTAACACATTTATTCGGCAGAACAAGATTAGAGCAGTGCATTATAACAATAATACACAAGAGGGAAGGATTTGCAATTTTCACACTGGTATACACAAAATACGGCCTAATCGTATAAAAAACTACATAATTAGACATTCAAAGACACATAGTCCAGTTTATCTGTATACATACAGTTTACTTCGTCACAAAGAGCAATCAAATGCGACATATAATAAATTAATTGATGAAAAAGTTATAATTTGCGTGCTCACATTAGTATCTGTGCAAAATTACTTTTAAAATATCGATAACAATAATGTTGTGATTTTTTCATCGTTATTTGTTACAAAACATATAAAAACCTAAATAAACATAACCTTACATTATATAATAACATAACCATAATAAACGATAAAGGTGTTATACCTCTTGTTATATATTACGATGGCAAATGTCCGTAATCCTGTTATCATATCAAACCTTCCATCGTCAATAACGACCTTTAAACTAAGGAATAATATATTATATATTGGTGTTTCAGCAACAGCTTAGCTGATATACGATACTTAAAGGGTATGGCTGAGACGTCAACGGCATCATTACCCTATCATTATATCGTTTTCCACTTTCAGGTTGCACAATGAGCACATACGAGATTAACGATAGTTCGTTACGTTTATATTGTTTATAATAAAACTATCTTTAATTCTTTTTATTTGTGTATTTATTTTTGTAAAAGTTAAGTTTTGTATTAGTAGTCCTTGGGGATTTCGTGCCTGAAAAACTGACAACTTCGCGAAAGGTTTAAGTTACTAACTAATACTAATAGAAAAATGTTTCACCAAGGTACTATTTTTCCTCTCTAACGAAAACGTTGACATAGTATAAATTGATAACAGTATTGAAATTAAACTAAGGACTTCATGAAATGATATATTTTCAATAAGATACGATTTAAGGTCATGAAATATTTAAATGGAGTGTAACTTTAGGAAATAAATTTATTACAGTAAAGTTCAGTATAAATTTATGAAATAATATTTTCTAAATTACAGCTGGTTTTTTAGAATCTCTATGCATATGTAAAAGATGTTTATCTTTACAATTAACACACCATTATTACCTTTTAAATCAAAAGGTTTACAGTTTACATTTAGGTAAAATTATTGTGCCTGCTTTACCTTTGCTTCGATAATCTTTCTAAATATCTCAAACTATGTAAAGTACGATAATAAATATTGCATTATCGCATGAGTACTTTGTTAGATGCATCGCTAAAGTACACACACGCGGTTTACGCCGACATCTATGGTTTATAAAGATTCCCCGTACAGCATTAATCTATAAATATCATTTTGAAGATCCAAGCTGTCCGGCTAAGTAAAATGTATTACCTCCTGGGAGCCTTTTTGTACTGCTATATGACTGGAGCGAGTTACTGTATATACAATATGTTCTTGTTTAAATTATGAATATAATTTCATTTATAATACAGTATATAGTTTATCAATATATTTATAAACTGGCATTGTCCTCAAAACTCTTTTTTAAATATGTGTATTAAAAGTGTTGTATAGGAGAGTGATATATGGGTGGAGACCAAAACGTAAGCTAATTTATAACCAGTGTACATCAATACATCTAACTTTATTTTAAACAAATATTAGAAAAATGGTTTTATGTTTTGTATCGTAATCATAATTTTAAAACAATCCATTTATAATGTATTACATAATTTCCCTGTAGACAAGAAGCAGTAAATTTAAGTGGTTTTAGCATTTTATGTTAGGCTACATAATGACGTTAATAAATGTAAGATATATTAAGGCTACATAGCAATAATAAAATTTACGAACATGAGAATGGGAGTAAACTTGAGCTATCAGTGTTTTCATTTTTGACAGGTTTATTCAATTAACTATTGTCCAGAAACCAGGGGGAGTTGATGGATATACCTTTGGATTCTGTTAGTTACGAAATACCTACTAAATTGGATTTTTCATACAAACAAGAGATGAGTAATAATAGTCTAACATTAATAAAAGTGAGCATTGAAACTATAATTCTGAACAATTAAATAAATGTACGAACACTATTTGAACAAATGGATTTTAAGGAAACTTGTTTGAAAGATGATAGCCCGTCACTGATGATCGTGGTTTGAACGAAGGAAGAGGACACAGATTATGATAGCAAATTCTAGGTAACATTTGAGCTTTACTAAGTGCCTTTTGAAGGAAACCTGTGTGAAAGATGATAGCCTGTCAATAATGATCGTGGTTTAAATCAGGGAAGAGGCACAGATTCCGATATCAAATTCTAGGTTATCTGTGCAGTTTGCTGCTAAGTAGCTCTGAAGGAAACCTGTTGGAAAGACGATAGCCTTTCAATAATGATCGTGGTTTTAAATCAGGGAAGAGGCACAGATTCCGATATCAAATTCTAGGTTATCTGTGTAGTTTGCTGCTAAGTAGCTATGAAGGAAACCTGTTGGAAAGATGATAGCCTGCCAGTAATGGACAAGTAAGAGGCAAAGATTCTGATGACGTCAGCAATCAACAATAGGGAGGTGTAGAAACTACAAGACAAGGCGGTAAGGGGACGTTTGTATAACATCCACGGGTACCGAATGTGTCTAGCCACATACTGTCTGCTAGAGATCGCTGTCATTGACACTGATTTTGTCACATATATTGTTTACTATTATTTCTATACTTTATTTAGTATAAATCAGTTATAGTACATAATAAATGTTGTAGAATATCAAACTACTCTGGAAAGTAATTTTCGTTACAAATACAGTATACTTTTTTATTGTAATAATTTGTTTTAGTTTCAACGTGGTCGAAAGGATGGTTTTTAGTGATGTAAAGTGTTGTTGACATAATCCATTTTTATGGGGTTTGTAATAGCCAAAACCACGAAGTGTCGAGGACTGATAATTCTGTTCTTCTTCAGGTGTGAAGTTCGAAATAATATGTCCAGGCACACATTAAGATATATGGACCGTACATAAAAGTTGCTATGGTAACAGCGAATTCGAGTGTATAACAAAATAATTAATGCGCACCAACAAAAATATGAATTTATGTATGAGATATTTCTTGAACATGTAAATCATTGAAATTAAATCGGCACATTTTAATTCATGTTGGGTATCATATGTAAAGAGATAATTAAGCTGGTTCCAGGAAACAGTATCTTGGTATAGAACACCTTTTAATTCGCTTCATCATTTTCTTTACTCTATTTAGCCTACATAGTGAGTTGTAATGATCTTGAAAGAAGAATGTAACGCTTTTATGACTGAGATTGAAAAGCTTACTTTATAATGTTAGTTTCATTATTTCGCTAATATCGAGTTTAATTTAAAAATTGCAGTCTCTTACATTACTTTTATTTCTGAATTGGATTTACGTTGGAAGTGAAATAATAATGACGTAAGATTAATAAATTATAACCATGGTGTTAGTTTTTTTTTTTTATTAAAAACCATTAAATGTACTTGTATCTGTACTATTGCGTAAAACATCTCAATCTTAACTCCTTTAATCACTAGAGAGTAATTTGTAGTAATCGTTAAGACACTAATTAATTACTAGGATTATTCAGTAATCCGTCTAGTTTACAAGCCAATTATTCCAGATAAGTCGGCTTATTTTCAATTATGTGATTGCATACATCAACGTCAACTGTAGCTTAAAATATTCACGGAATTATGAAATCGTATTTAAGCTTTTATTTGCTTCGCTACTTCAAAAGTCAAATTTTAATAAAATGTTATTTATCAAGTTAAAGTTAAAGTATATAGTAAAGAATCAATGAGTTTAAAGTTTATTCCTTGCATTTATTTGTACTTTTAAGCTTCAAAACGCAATAATCACACATTATGTACTTATAGAGGAAAACAACATATATTAAATTACATTATGCTGCTATTGTGTATTGAGAATAACCTCTAGCATTAAAGGCATGTTCATTAAAACTATTTATATAAATACAGCAAAGCAAATAATAACTATAATTTTGTGCATTAATTTGTATATCCAATCCATCTTATTATGTAATATAAATGAAAAAGATGGATTATAAAATATATTCTATTCTATTCTATTCTATATAGTTAAGGTGTATAAGGCTCATTCTAAATTTGTAAATATAAAAGTTAAACAAATCATCACAAACTATTTTACATAGTAAGATATATTTACATGATTTTCAAGTGGTTTCTGACCAAAAGTTAATTTTATAGAAATATTTATATACTAGTATTTAATTTTTGGTTTATTTTAAATTAATTTACATAATTAATTACAAATAATAATTAATTACCATAATTTATTACCTTAGTTATACGTGTTCAAGTATAATTTTATAACAACTTTAATTTAAAGAAAAGGTAACAACAAAGTTATTATGATGTAATGTCAATATTGTCAGATATAATATTACAATATGACAATTTGGATCGTTGAGAGCTAGCAGCAGCCCCATTACTTTAGTTTACATGTCCAACTAAGACTGACACTGCATTGCACCTATGTAAACTGTCAAGATATATCTTGTGCAACAGGAAGGACAGGGTTGGGAAGAGAGCAAGAGTAGGGATTCTGAATTTTAGAGAGCCTTTTAGATATATAATAAGAGGGCTTTATTAATGAGTTTAAATTAACATTAAACTTATTATATTTTGTACCCTGAGATAGTAATATTTTAGTATACTAAAGTTCAGGTACACCGATTGCTGTATAAAAACCGATCTAAATAAACCAAAATACTGATCTTAATTCCACAAATATTGTTGCTACTTAAATGTAAATTATCTTTAACTAATAATGTTCATGTATTTGCATCTTGTTGTTGAGGTGACCTCGTATCAATGTTAACCCTGTGACAATGTTGATAGTGGCAACGTCGTCTGAGCTGGGTCGGTAGCTATCCAACAGTGTATCAGGTGGACGAGAGATCTGGTATCAATGTTTATTCTGTGATAAATGTTGATAGTGGCAACGTCGTCTGAGCTGGGTCGGGTAGTTATCCAACAGTGTATCAGGTGGACGAGAGATCTGGTAATCAATGTTTATTCTTGTGATAATGTTGATAGTGGTAACGTCGTTCTGAGCTGAGTCGGTAGCTATCCAAACAGTGTATCAGGTGGACGAGATCTGGTATCAATGTTGACTCTGCGACAATGTTGATAGTGGCAACGTTCGTCTGAGCTGGGTCGGTAGTTATCCAACAGTTAATCAGGTGGACGAGATCTGGTATCAATGTTTATTCTGTGATAATGTTGATAGTGGTAACGTCGTCTGAGCTGAGTCGGTAGCTATATCCAACAGTGTATCAGGTGGACGAGATCTGGTATCAATTGTTGACTCTGTGACAATTTTGATAGTGGTAACGTCGTCTGAGCTGGGTCGGTAGTTATCCAACAGTGTATCAGGTGGACGAGATCTGGTATCAATGTTGACTCTGCGACAATGTTGATAGTGGCAACGTCGTCTTGAAACTGAGTCGGTAGTTATCCAAACAGTGGTAATCAGGTGGGACGGAGATCTGGTATCAATGGGGGGGTTGGTACTCTGCGACAATGTTGATAGTGGCAAACGGTCGTCTGAGCTGAGTCGGTAGCTATCCAACAGTGTATCAGGGTGGACGAGATCTGGTAATCAATGTTCGAATCTGCGACAATGTTGATATTGGCATTCGTCGTTCTGAGCTGGGTCGGTAGTGTATCCCAAACAGTGTATCAGGTGTGACGAGCTATGGTATCCACATGTTTATTCTGTGAATAAGTGAATACGTGGGTAACGTCGTCTGAGCTGAGTCGGTAGCTATCCCCCCAACAGTGTACATCAGTGGCCGAGATCTGGTATCAATGTTTGACGTCCTGCGACCAATGTTGATAGTGGCAAGCGTCGACTTGAGGCTGAGTCCGGGTAGCTATCCAACAGTGTATCAGGTGTGACGAGAATCTGGTATTATCAATGTTGACTCTGCGACAATGTTGATAGTGGCATACGTCCGTCTGAGCTGGGTCGGTAGTTATCAACAGTGTGTATCAGGTGGACGAGATCTGTATCAATGTTTATTTCTGTGATAATGTTAGATCAGTGGTAACGTCGTCTGCGCTGAGTCGGTAGCTATTTAAAAGTATATCAGGTGGACGAGATCTGGTATCAATGTTGACTCTGCGACAATTTTGATAGTGGGCAACGTCGTCTGAGCTGGGTCGTTAGTTATCCAACAGTGTATCAGGTGGACGAGATCTGGTATCAAAGTTTATTCAGTGATAATGTTGATAGTGGTAACGTCGTCTGAGCTGAGTCGGTTAGCTATCCAACAGTGTATCAGGTGGACGAGATCTGGTATCAATGTTTATTTTTGTGACAATGTTGATAGTGGTAACGTCGTTTGAGCTGAGTCGGTAGCTATCCAAAAGTGTATCAGGTGGACGAAATCTGGTATCAATGTTGACTCTGCGATAATTTTGATAGTGGTTAACGTCGTCTGAGCTGGGTCGGTAGTTATCCAACAGTATATCAGGTGGACGTGATCTGGTATCAATGTTTATTTTGTGACAATGTTGATAGTGGTAAAGTCGTCTGAGCTGAGTCGGTAGCTATCCAACAGTGTATCAGGTGGACGAAATCTGGTATCAATGTTGACTCTGCGACAATTTTGATAGTGGTAACGTCGTCTGAGCTGAGTCGGTAGTTATCCAACAGTGTATCAGGTGGACGAGATCTGGTATCAATGTTTATTTTGTGACAATGTTGATAGTGGTAACGTCGTCTGAGCTGAGTCGGAAGCTATCCAACAGTGTATCAGGTGGACGAGATCTGGTATCAATGTTGACTCTGCGACAATTTTGATAGTGGTAACGTCGTCTGAGCTGGGTCGGTAGTTATCCAACAGTGTATCAGGTGGACGAAATCTGGTATCAATGTTTATTCTGTGACAATGTTGATAGTGGTAACGTCGTCTGAGCTGAGTCGGTAGCTATCCAACAGTGTATCAGGTGGACGAGATATATGGTATCAATGTTAATTCTTGTGATAATGTTGATAGTGGTAACGTCGTCTGAGCTGAGTCGGTAGCTATCCAACAGTGTATCAGGTGGACGAGATCTGGTATCAATGTTGACTCTGCGACAATTTTGATAGTGGTAAACGTCGTCTGAGCTGGGTCGGTAGTTATCCAACAGTGTATCAGGTGGACGAGATCTGGTATCAATGTTGACTCTGCGACAATGTTGATAGTGGCAACGTCGTCTGAGCTGAGTCGGTAGCTATCCAACAGTGTATCAGGTGGACGAGATGTGGTATCAATGTTGACTCTGCGACAATGTTGATAGTGGCAACGTCGTCTGAGCTGGGTCGGTAGTTATCCAACAGTGTATCAAGTGGAACGAGATCTGGTATCAATGTTTATTCTGTGATAATGTTGATAGTGGTAACGTCGTCTGAGCTGAGTCGGTAGCTATCCCAACAGTATATATATCAGGTGGACGAGATCTGGTATCAAAGTTGACTCTGCGACAATTTGGTAGTGGCAACGTCGTCTGAGCTGGGTAGGTAGTTATCCAACAGTGTATCAGGTGGACGAGATCTGGTATCAATGTTTATTCTGTGATAATGTTGATAGTGGTAACGTCGTCTGAGCTGAGTCGGTAGCTATCCAACAGTGTATCAGGTGGACGATATCTGGTATCAATGTTGACTCTGCGACAATTTTGATAGTGGTAACGTCGTCTGAGCTGGGTCGGTAGTTATCCAACAGTGTATCAGGTGGACGAGATCTGGTATCAATGTTGACTCTGCGACAATGTTGATAGTGGCAAACGTCGTCTGAGCTGAGTCGGTAGCTATCCAACAGTGTATCAGGTGGGACGAGATCTGGTATTAATGTTGACTCTGCGACAATGTTGATAGTGGCAACGTCGTCTGAGCTGGGTCGGTAGTTATCCAACAGTGTATCAGGTGGACGAGATCTGGTATCAATGTTTATTCTGTGATAATGTTGATATTGGTAACGTCGTCTGCGCTGAGTCGGTAGCTATTTAAAAGTATATCAGGTGGACGAGATCTGGTATCAATGTTGACTCTGCGACAATTTTGATAGTGGCAACGTCGTCTGAGCTGAGTCGGTAGCTATCCAAAAGTGTATCAGGTGGACGAAATCTGGTATCAATGTTGACTCTGCGACAATTTTGATAGTGGTAACGTCGTCTGAGCTGGGTCGGTAGTTATCCAACAGTATATCAGGTGGACGAGATCTGGTATCAATGTTTATTTTGTGACAATGTTGATAGTCCTTTGTTTAAAGGTTATTTTTGACGATGGAAGGATTGTGAAGGAAACAGGATTTTTCCGGACATTTGCCATCGTTCAGTGAAACAAGAAAACAGTAACACCACGTTTCGAGATCTGCAATCTTATCTCTTCTTCAGGTAAAGAAACTAACCTAATACATAATTACAAACTAAGTTAAAATAAAACAAATCTTACTAAAAGCGCTGTGGCACGCCCAAAGTCAGGAATCACAACGTACATGTTGTTGTCAACTTCACTAACACTAAAGACATGGCACTTAAAACAAAACTATTCAAAACACTAATCATTAAAAGTAAACTACGGAAACAGGTCACAATGCGTCTTCACTCGTCTACTGACCACCTACGACTGACCAGAGGGACTAGCCAATGGCAATCGTGACGGCTGGCTAAAACAAGATGGCGGAAATACAAGGGAAGGGGAACAGGAATGGGCCCTTTCGTTATTATTGGTTCATGCGAGATGAACTTCTTAAAACCATATTGTGACTCCGCATTGGTTTTATTACAAATATCCGATCCGTTTGATACTTTTGGTTTTCTCTTTAGTTCATTTTTTAGAATTGGCAACCAAAGCGGCCTAATCTCGACTGATGGTTGACTGATTGGTTGGTCTGCCAATTTAATGTATGTTGCCTCAATTAATTTCCTTTTGAAAGACATGTGGTTCCCGATGTATTATGTGGGCTTCATCCCAATTCATATGATGGTCTTCGGACCAACAATGGTGTGCAATTTTTGACTTTTCTGTGAAACCCTTTCTCGTGTTTTCTTTGTGTTCTTTTATCCTTACGTTTAGTGGTCTTTTTGTCTCGCCTATGTATTCCCTATTGCAGCTACATTTTATACTGTAAACACAGTTTTTGGAATCCTGTGTGCCATTTTTTGGTTTTGTTTTTACGAGACTTTGTCTAAGAGTGTTGTGTGTTTTAAACGCGGTTCTAATGTTGTACTTTCTACCTACTCTTCTAATTTTCTCCGATAATCCCGGCACATAAGGGATTGACATAAACGCAAATTTATCACAAATCTGTTTTTCTGACTCAGGAATGATTCTTCTGGTTCGTTTGCACTTATTAATTACTAATTGAGGGTATCCATTGCTTCTGAGATCCGATTCAATTTTCTTAAATTCTTCTTTTAGTCCATCTTTATCTGAGCACAAGCTCTTTTGCTCTATCAAACAACGAGTAGGCTACTCCTTCTTTGACAGATTTTTGATGGTTGGATTGATAATTTAAATATTTTCCTGTGTGTGTTATCTTTCGAAAAACAGTTGTCTTAAGGACATCCCTATCTCTTAATACACACACATCCAAAAAGGGAAGCTTGTTTTGGACTTCCACTTCCATTGTGAGGCGGATGGAAGGAGAAATACTATTAATGTGATTCAAAAAAATTATTTAATTCAATGTCTCCATGAGAAAAAATAACAAAGGTATCATCCACATACCTCCACCAAATCTTCGGTTTGAACTGAGCTGAAGCCAAAGCTTTTCGCTCGAATTCCTCCATAAAGATATTGGCGAAAATAGGAGACAGTGGAGAACCCATTGCCATCCCCTCATCTTGACGGTAAATTTTACCCTCTAACTCAAAATAATTGCATTGAGTGCATAGTTCTAACAGTTCCATAATTACTGGCACGGGAAGTTTAGTTCTATCCTTTATTGTTTGGTCTTCTTTGAGACGTGATTTAATAATTCCGAGAGTTTCTGGAACTGGTACATTTGTAAATAGACTTTCGACATCAAAACTTACCAGTTTGTCAGTTTCAGTCAAACTTTAGGGATTTTGACTTCTCTACGAAATCCCTGGAATTTTTGATGAAAGAGTCAGTTTTTCCTACCAATGGCGTTAAGATGTCCAAGAGGACTTTAGACAATTCCCTGCAAGGTGAATCACGAGAACTAATGATGGGCCGAAGAGGGATGGTAGGTTTGTGGATTTTGGGAAGGCCATACATGTGGGGGAGTTTTGAGTGGTGAGGAGTTAATTTAGATCTAAATTTATCTGAAAAAAATTCTTTATGTTTTTCTTAAGGTGTTTGCTACTTTGCGTTCAAATGAAATCAGTCGGGTCTTTATTTAAAACTGTATATTTGCCAGTATTTAAAGTTTCCGCAATCTTTTCTTTATACGCTACCGAGTCAAGTACCACAGTGGCGTTGCCTTTGTCGGCAGGTAAGATTTTGACCGTGTCGTCTTTCCCAAGGATCGACCTGGCCTTTTTCTCCTCTATTGTCAAATTGGGTTTTGTGGGAGGAATTTTTCTGAGTAAAAGACTGGCCTCACAACGAAACCGGTCACCCTGTTCCTCAGGTAACTGTGAAACAGCCGACTCGATTCCAGTTACGAAATCCAGTGCCTTTACCGATTTTTGTGCCACAGAAAAGTTTAAACCCTTTGGATAAGACTGATATTTCCGCTTCATTCAGGATTTTTGAAGAGAGGTTGATTACATTTTTATTATTTGCATCCGTATTCACGTTGCCATCCTTAGGCAAATCACATTTTTTAGGCCTAATTTTTTCCAGTTTAGAGATTTTCTTTTTTCTTATCTGTTTCAGAAACTTTTATACATCTATTTTGGATGCTTTCGAGAATGTTGTTGAATTCTGTACCCATCAGTGTTTTAAAATTCAGTTTTTTTACACTCAATACTATTTTGGAGGAGGTATCTTTCACGATGATGATATGCATTTCTTTCTTTAAGTAAAGATTTAGAAGCAGAAGACAAAATTTTAACTGGCTTTCCTACTATGAAAAGGAGTTTTTTAGAGTTAACCCTAGAGGCATAAGGTCTTTCAAACCTTACATTTATGCAAGAAAGTTAAATGATTAATGTGTTTAGTTAATTTAAGATGCAAGCTCTCAAAGTCTTTGATTTGTTTACTGGTTCCGGGTCCGTACCGAGAATCAATTCTTTGTTTAAAGGTTATTTTTGACGATGGAAGGATTGTGAAGGAAACAGGATTTTTCCGGACATTTGCCATCGTTCAGTGAAACAAGAAAACAGTAACACCACGTTTCGAGATCTGCAATCTTATCTCTTCTTCAGGTAAAAGAACTAACCTAATACATAATTACAAACTAAGTTAAAATAAACAAATCTTACTAAAGCGCTGTGGCACGCACCAAGTCAGGAATCACAACCTACATGTTGTTGTCAACTTCACTAACACTAAAGACATGCACTTAATACAAAACTATTCAAAACACTAATCATTAAAAGTAAACTACGGAAACAGGTCACAATGCGTCTTCACTCGTCTACTGACCACCTACGACTGACCAGAGGGACTAGCCAATGGCAATCGTGACGGCTGGCTAAAAACAAGATGGCGGAAATACAAGGGAAGGGGAACAGGAATGGGCCCTTTCGTTATTATTGGTTCATGCGAGATGAACTTCTTAAAACCATATTGTGACTCCGCATTGGTTTATTACAAATATCCGATCCGTTTGATACTTTTGGTTTTCTCTTTAGTTCATTTTTTAGAATTGGCAACCAAAGCGGCCTAATCTCGACTGATGGTTGACTGATTGGTTGGTCTGCCAATTTAATGTATGTTGCCTCAATTAATTTCCTTTTGAAGACATGTGGTTCCCGATGTATTATGTGGGCTTCATCCCAATTCATATGATGGTCTTCGGACCAACAATGGTGTGCAATTTTTGACTTTTCTGTGAAACCCTTTCTCGTGTTTTCTTTGTGTTCTTTTATCCTTACGTTTAGTGGTCTTTTTGTCTCGCCTATGTATTCCCTATTGCAGCTACATTTTATACTGTAAACACAGTTTTTGGAATCCTGTGTGCGATTTTTTGGTTTTGTTTTTACGAGACTTTGTCTAAGAGTGTTGTGTGTTTTAAAACGCGGTTCTAATGTTGTACTTTCTACCTACTCTTCTAATTTTCTTCTCCGATAATCCCGGCACATAAGGGATTGACATAAACGCAAATTTATCACAAATCTGTTTTTCTGACTCAGGAATGATTCTTCTGGTTCGTTTGCACTTATTAATTACTAATTGAGGGTATCCATTGCTTCTGAGATCCGATTCAATTTTCTTAAATTCTTCTTTTAGTCCATCTTTATCTGAGCACAAGCTCTTTGCTCTATCAAACAACGAGTAGGCTACTCCTTCTTTGGACAGATTTTTGATGGTTGGATTGATAATTTAAATATTTTCCTGTGTGTGTTATCTTTCGAAAAACAGTTGTCTTAAGGACATCCCTATCTCTTAATACACACACATCCAAAAAGGGAAGCTTGTTTTGGACTTCCACTTCCATTGTGAGGCGGATGGAAGGAGAAATACTATTAATGTGATTCAAAAAATTATTTAATTCAATGTCTCCATGAGAAAAAATAACAAAGGTATCATCCACATACCTCCACCAAATCTTCGGTTTGAACTGAGCTGAAGCCAAAGCTTTTCGCTCGAATTCCTCCATAAAGATATTGGCGAAAATAGGAGACAGTGGAGAACCCATTGCCATCCCCTCATCTTGACGGTAAATTTTACCCTCTAACTCAAAATAATTGCATTGAGTGCATAGTTCTAACAGTTCCATAATTACTGGCACGGGAAGTTTAGTTCTATCCTTTAATGTTTGGTCTTCTTTGAGACGTGATTTAATAATTCCGAGAGTTTCTGGAACTGGTACATTTGTAAATAGACTTTCGACATCAAAACTTACCAGTTTGTCAGTTTCAGTCAACTTTAGGGATTTTGACTTCTCTACGAAATCCCTGGAATTTTTGATGAAAGAGTCAGTTTTTCCTACCAATGGCGTTAAGATGTCCAAGAGGACTTTAGACAATTCCCTGCAAGGTGAATCACGAGAACTAATGATGGGCCGAAGAGGGATGGTAGGTTTGTGGATTTTGGGAAGGCCATACATGTGGGGGATTTTTGAGTGGTGAGGAGTTTAATTTAGATCTAAATTTATCTGAAAAAAAATTCTTTATGTTTTCTTAAGGTGTTTGCTACTTTGCGTTCAAATGAATCAGTCGGGTCTTTATTTAAAACTGTATATTTGCCAGTATTTAAAGTTTCCGCAATCTTTTCTTTATACGCTACCGAGTCAAGTACCACAGTGGCGTTGCCTTTGTCGGCAGGTAAGATTTTGACCGTGTCGTCTTTCCCAAGGATCGACCTGGCCTTTTTCTCCTCTATTGTCAAATTGGGTTTTGTGGGAGGAATTTTTTCTGAGTAAAAGACTGGCCTCACAACGAAACCGGTCACCCTGTTTCCTCAGGTAACTGTGAAACAGCCGACTCGATTCCAGTTACGAAATCCAGTGCCTTTACCGATTTTTGTGCCACAGAAAAGTTTAACCCCTTGGATAAGACTGATATTTCCGCTTCATTCAGGATTTTTGAAGAGAGGTTGAGAGAGGTCTTGGGAAAGACGACACGGTCAAAATCTTACCTGCCGACAAAGGCAACGCCACTGTGGTACTTGACTCGGTAGCGTATAAAGAAAAGATTGCGGAAATTTTAAATACTGGCAAATATACAGTTTTAAATAAAGACCCGACTGATTCATTTGAACGCAAAGTAGCAAACACCTTACGAAAACATAAAGAATTTTTTTCAGATAAATTTAGATCTAAATTAACTCCTCACCACTCAAAAATCCCCCACATGTATGGCCTTCCCAAAATCCACAAACCTACCATCCCTCTTCGGCCCATCATTAGTTCTCGTGATTCACCTTGCAGGGAATTGTCTAAAGTCCTCTTGGACATCTTAACGCCATTGGTAGGAAAAACTGACTCTTTCATCAAAAATTCCAGGGATTTCGTAGAGAAGTCAAAATCCCTAAAGTTGACTGAAACTGACAAACTGGTAAGTTTTGATGTCGAAAGTCTATTTACAAATGTACCAGTTCCAGAAACTCTCGGAATTATTAAATCACGTCTCAAAGAAGACCAAACATTAAAGGATAGAACTAAACTTCCCGTGCCAGTAATTATGGAACTGTTAGAACTATGCACTCAATGCAATTATTTTGAGTTAGAGAGTAAAATTTACCGTCAAGATGAGGGGATGGCAATGGGTTCTCCACTGTCTCCTATTTTCGCCAATATCTTTATGGAGGAATTCGAGCGAAAAGCTTTGGCTTCAGCTCAGTTCAAACCGAAGATTTTGGTGGAGGTATGTGGATGATACCTTTGTTATTTTTTTCTCATGGAGACATTGAATTAAATAATTTTTTGAATCACATTAATAGTATTTCTCCTTCCATCCGCCTCACAATGGAAGTGGAAGTCCAAAACAAGCTTCCCTTTTTGGATGTGTGTGTATTAAGAGATAGGGATGTCCTTAAGACAACTGTTTTTCGAAAGATAACACACACAGGAAAATATTTAAATTATCAATCCAACCATAAAAAATCTGTCAAAGAAGGAGTAGCCTACTCGTTGTTTGATAGAGCAAAGAGCTTGTGCTCAGATAAAGATGGACTAAAAGAAGAATTTAAGAAAATTGAATCGGATCTCAGAAGCAATGGATACCCTCAATTAGTAATTAATAAGTGCAAACGAACCAGAAGAACCATTCCTGAGTCAGAAAAACAGATTTGTGATAAATTTGCATTTATGTCAATCCCCTTATGTGCCGGGATTATCGGAGAAAATTAGAAGAGTAGGTAGAAAGTACAACATTAGAACCGCGTTTAAAACACACAACACTCTTAGACAAAGTCTCGTAAAAACAAAACCAAAAAATGGCACACAGGATTCCAAAAACTGTGTTTACAGTATAAAATGTAGCTGCAATAGGGAATACCAAGGCGAGACAAAAAGACCACTAAACGTAAGGATAAAAGAACACAAAGAAAAACACGAGAAAGGGTTTCACAGAAAAGTCAAAAATTGCACACCATTGTTGGTCCGAAGACCATCATATGAATTGGGATGAAGCCCACATAATACATCGGGAACCACATGTCTTCAAAAGGAAATTAATTGAGGCAACATACATTAAATTGGCAGACCAACCAATCAGTCAACCATCAGTCGAGATTAGGCCGCTTTGGTTGCCAATTCTAAAAAATGAACTAAAGAGAAAACCAAAAGTATCAAACGGATCGGATATTTGTAATAAACCAATGCGGAGTCACAATATGGTTTTAAGAAGTTCATCTCGCATGAACCAATAATAACGAAAGGGCCCATTCCTGTTCCCCTTCCCTTGTATTTCTGCCATCTTGTTTTAGCCAGCCGTCACGATTGCCATTGGCTAGTCCCTCTGGTCAGTCGTAATCAGAAATCAGAAATCAGAAATTCTTTATTGTCAGACAGTAGAACACTGCAAAATAGCGTCAACAATATTATGTAATAGTTAATTACATTAAGTTATTTTCAGAATAGCCCAATAAAATTAAATATAAAAACGTCAGATTAATTTAAAACAGCACTAAAGTTTTTGTCAATGCTAAAATAAATCAAAACTAAAGCTTACATAGGTGGCTGGTCTTAACATAAAGCTTAACATAAGCTAGTCTGACCAGAGCACTCGACAAAGTCCCTGACACTGTAGTAAGCCCGCTGTACCAAATGCCGCTTGACCTCCCTCTCAAAAGAAGGACTTGTTTTTTGTTTTCATAGAGTCTGTGAGTGCATTATATAGTTTAATGCCGCTGGTTAATAAATGTCTTTCAAAAAAAACTTGTTCTATGGGCAGGAATGGTAATCATATTGGAGTGACGTAGATTGTGACGATGTAGGGGATTTTGAGATTTGAAAAGGTGGAGGTTTTTGTGAACAAATGTCACGCAGTACAAGATATAAATCGATGGGAATGTTAGAACCTTTGCCCTCCTAAAAAGCGACCTACAAGAAGCTCTACACACGGTTTCCCAAAAACCGCTCTCAACGCCCTTTTCTGGAGTTTAAAAAACGAATTTTGTACGTACATTTTTCACATCCCCAAATGACTACAGCATATGTGAGAAAGGGGTAGATAAGCCCATAGTAAGCAGCCAAGGTCACTCTGGTATCAGCAAACTTTGACAGGTTTCTAATAAACCAAAAATCCCCGAGCTTAGTTTCCTACAAACGAGCTCAATATGATCGTGGAAGCTTAATTTATTGTCAATCTGAAACGCCTAGAAACTTTAGCGACTTACCAGATGAAAATCTTCTTCATCCCCCAAGTGGAATGGAATTTGCTCCAAATCCGGAGAACTTCTGATAGAAAAATGGATCATTTGAGTTTTTCTCGTTATTTACTACGAGCTGGTTATGCTGAAACCACTGGGATATTTTTTGTGCTTCTTTCAGAAGCCAGAGTCATGAGGTCCAAGTGGTTTGGGGCTTTCACTGTGAGGGAATGTATCGTCTGCAAAAAAGACAAATTTTGGCATTGGGACCAGAAATGCAATTTGGGAGGTCATTCACAAACAAGAGGAACAAGATTGGTCCCAGTACTGAAACCCTGCGGGACTCCTCTTATTACCTCACATGGTTTTTGACGAGGCTGTTCTTTGACAGCCATAGCTGTCCAAAAAAGGAAGCTGAACTGAATTGCGTCCTCCCACGCAGGTAAGATGAAATCGTAGGTTGGTCAGTAGACGAGTGAAGACGCATTGTGACCTGTTTCCGTTAGTTTACTTTTTAATGATTAGTGTTTTGAATAGTTTTTGTATTAAGTGCATGTCTTTAGTGTTAGTGAAGTTTGACAACAACATGTAGGTTGTGATTCCTGACTTGGGCGTGCCACAGCGCTTTAGTAAGATTTGTTTATTTTAACTTAGTTTGTAATTATGTATTAGGTTAGTTCTTTACCTGAAGAAGAGATCAGATTGCAGATCTCGAAACGTGGTGTTACTTGTTTTCCTGTTTCAACTGAAAACGATGGCAAATGTCCGGAAAAATCCTGTTTCCTTTCACAATGTTGATAGTGGTAAAGTCGTCTGAGCTGAGTCGGTAGCTATCCAACAGTGTATTCAGGTGGACGAAATCTGGTATCAATGTTGACTCTTGCGACAATTTTTGATAGTGGTAACGTCGTTCTGAGCTGGGTCGGTAGTTATCCAACAGTGTATCAGGTGGACGAGATCTGAGTATCAATGTTTATTTTGTGACAATGTTGATTAAGTGGTAACGTCGTCTGAGCTGAGTCGGAAGCTATCCAACAGTGTATCAGGTGGACGAGATCTGGTATCAATGTTTGACTCCTGCGACAATTTTGATAGTGGTAACGTCGTCTGAGCTGGGTCGGTAGTTATCCAACAGTGTATCAGGTGGACGAAATCTGGTATCAAATGTTTATTCTGTGACAATGTTGATAGTGCGTAACGTCGTCTGAGCTGAGTCGGTAGTTATCCAACAGTGTATCAGGTGGACGAGATCTGGTATCAATGTTTATTCTGTGATAATGTTGATAGTGGTAACGTCGTCTGAGCTGAGTCGGTAGCTATCCAACACTATAAACTAAGTGCAGAATGACGCACAGCCAAAGTTGATAGTTGGACATGTATCATTATATAAGTAATTTGTTCTAGGAATAAATATTGTTTTATGCTAAATTTAAAGTATACAGGATAGATTTTTTTGAGATATCATACCAACATGATAAACTTATAATTCCATTCATTAAGTTAGTTTTCATAGGAGTGTTTTGTTGAAGTAATAACAGTTCCGATGAGCTAGGGAGGGTACTACAGAACAGTAGTGCCCTTAAATTTATTCTTTTCACCGACTTAAAACATTGATTCCTCTCTCTTATTTCTCCCTACACTATGAAAAAAAATGTCACATGTAAGTATCGCACATGGTTATATAATGTTTATTAACACATATATTTATTCTGCTATTTTCTCGAGGACATCATAGTTACCCAAAAGGCCAATGTAAAAACATACGCTAAAGCTCAAATCCCATGGAATGACGTGCACACTTTCAAGTCACCTGGTTTTTCCAATATCGTGCCCACAGATAAGTAGACAGACCGAGAGAAATGAAACTTGGCAAGCTTCTATTTAGAAAGGTTTCTATAATGCTTTAGTCAAAAGGGTAGATAACTAGTTTCGATGTAAATAGATATTTAAAACTTAATTCTAGATATACTACTTAAAATTTGTACACCCTGATGAACTTTAAGTAAAGGATTGAATAACGAGGACAATACAAAACTGGTATAGCTTCAGTTTTCAATATATAGTTTGCGCTATATATTCTAAAAGTCCATTGTGATCTCTTTGCATCAATGTATTTGCCCGCTATAAACAAAGCTTTCGGCAGCATTTGGCGTCGACTCTTTCCGGGTGATTTGTGATTTATGTCATCTCACGACCACTGGTTTGCATCAATGTATTGCCCGCTATAAACAAACCAGTCGGCCGCACTCTGGCGTCGACTCTTTCCGCGTGATTTGTGATTTATGTCATCTCTTTCGACATTGTTATGCATCAATTTATTGCCGCTACAAACAAAGCTTTCGGCCGCAATACGGCGTCAACTCGTTACTGTGTAATTTTTGAATTATGACACCTCTTCAACACCGTTTACATAAATGTATTTTCCTGCTATAAACGAAGCTTTGAGCCTCAATATACATATATTTAACTCAGACTGATAATGTAGCGGTCCCAGTTTGCTCAGTCTAGGGGGGTGGGGAAGGGTAGGTGTGGTTTTTCACAAGTTAACGGCGTAGTTGAGTTAACTGTTAACGGTACTATCCGAGGGCGCCACCTTGTTTCCAGTAGTAGTGTGGTAGGAGAACGGAGTCAGAACAAGGAAAAGATCCGTTACTGAATGATGTTGTAAAATTAATGACCTTATAACCAACCAAAGTAAGAGTGAGTTAAATACAAGGTAATTTAAGAAAAGGAAATACATGTAAGAAAGCTAAACTCATTCAATGTAATCATTAAGTTTAGAAAATTTCTAAGAGCCTGTTTTTTTTTATTGCACAAGAAACATTTATCAAATGAAATATTTATTAAAATTATGTAATTTTACATTTCATATCATGGAAAAAGGTTTGATTACCATTTCTGTATTTGGATCTCAACAGTCTGAGGGTACAGGTAACCCTTAGATTTATCAATACAATATACCCTAAACACCAGTAATTATACACTAAACAACATTACCTTGGCCGGCCACTAGTACTCTGGTGTATTTTTACCCATAGATATCAATCAAACAATACTTACATTAAACTAGACACATATTTACACAAAGCACATTAAACATCAATATGTATCCAATAAAGAAAGATATTTATAAGTAATTATTCAACTACGTAGATCACAATCATACGCCTCCGTAAGGGCTCACGGTCAGGGAGGAAGGCACAGTAAGCAGTATAGCACGGGCACTGGGTGGGTAGTGGTACGCAGACCTATGTGGAGGCACACAAACCGCTCCCGAACCAAATCCCTGAGCACAATTCAGACAATAGAATCTACAAAAATATTTGACACTAAAAGATGTATAATAGTTGCTTCAGAATAGCACGTAAAAATTTTATGTTAACAATAATAACAATGAAACCTAAATATTCCGTGAAATAATCTTAACATGAAGTATTTTGAGAGATATATAATCGGTTTTGTAATGTAAATAACCCCAAAAATTAATATTAGTCAATATAATGAGATATAGTTAATTAAATTCCAAAAATAAATTATTAACTAAAATAAGCTTTAAATAGAATTCACTTGAAAACATCTTTCATATTTGTTTCCTATTCTACAAATGCCTTTTCTTACTTACATTTTGACAAAGCACGTAGCATAAATTACCAACATTTATTATCCTGAATTTACAAACAACAGCAAAAATAAAACAGACTAACAGATAATGTTTTTAACTTATAGGCCACACACAACACTATTTATTACCTAAAGTACATTTTGTTGTTATTTCAAATGCATTATTTAAAATAAAAGTTCTAACCATTGCAACAACATATGTTTGGATCTAAAAAAATATGAAACCATTAAAAACACTATGATAATATTTACAAATCTGAAAGGATTTATATTTATGAGTACAACTTACCAAATTAATAAAAGGCTCAAGTAATTTCTGCTTCTTAATTTCACTAATATATTTACTTGGTTGGTTGAGAAAAGAAAAATTAATTCCAAGTATCTGTATTTCAAAAGTATTTATAATTTCTTGGTAGCACACATTATTTGACTTAAAAAGAATATTAAAATACCTCACCTTGGTAACAATCCAGTAATGGGCCAGGAAGGGAGCAATGTAGGTAAAGACATTATAGATAACCTCGTGGAGACTCCAATTTCCAACTGAACAATCTTCAAACTATCGCCATGAGAAGGAGAGGTTAAGCCTCGTGAAGCCTGACAGTAAGTCACAAAGTCCAACAGGAAGTAGGAGTCAATTGTTGTTTGGCCAAGCTGGAGCTGCAGCTGTTTAATAGCCAGCTGATATGGATTTTCCAGGTTGATCAGGCCTGTCTGCCAAAGTTAATAAAATCTAACTCTTACTCTCTGTTATAAAATTTAAGGTTCACAAAAAAAAAAGTTACACCACCCCCTCTCTCATGAGAAAATTTCCCAAATTTTCATCCGTTACTAAAGATAAGGTTTTAAGTCCGAGGTATGCCAGGTGCCCATGAATTGCCCATCTTCTGATTGGAGCTGATAGGTCACTGGAGATATTTTCTTCTTAATTCGGTAAGGCCAACAAATTTTGGAAAGGGTTTGGATGACTTGTAGTTGACTGCATCCGCTTGGGTGAAGTTCCTCTTCCATACAAGTTGACCTGCTTTAAAACTGCTGCTCTCTCCTCCGCAGGTTGTATCGTTGAGCATTAATCTCATGTGCCCTCTTCATCCTTTCTTTGATCTCCTTAAAAACTTCATTCAAGCGCGTCAGTTTCTGGAGGTGATCACCTGCATCGGAAAGCTGAGGCAAATCTTCTTCACAAGATTCCCAGATCCCTCACCCGATAAGTTGATCTCATGTCCGAATACAAGAAAGGCTGGGGAATGACCAGTGTCTCATGTACTGCCGTTCGTAGGGCACACCCTATCTGAGGTAACTTAATATCCCAATTGCGGTGATTATCCCCAACATAAGATCTCAACATGTTCTCTATAGTTCGGTTCACCCGCTCCGTTGGTTTGCTTGAGGATGATGACTAGGAGTGTAGATAGTCTTCACTTTATATTCCTTGAGAAAATCTCGAAATGGTTGACCAATGAATTCAGATCCCATTGTCGCAAATCACAATGTTAGGAACCCCATATACCAAGAATACATCTTCCTCCAAATGTTTTAGTCAACAAGTCTTGCAGTTGCTGCTCTTAATGGAAACAGAAGGGTATACCTGCTGAAGTAATCCACCACTACCATCATAGGTACACTTTGTAATACCTCTTGATGGCTCTTACAAAAGGTCCCATCAGATTCCAGACTTATTGTCTGCACGGTCGGTCACTACTCTCTGAGACCCCATAAGTCCTGCTGCCCTTTAAGGTAGCCGACTTAGCTTGCTGACACACCACCTACAGCGAGAGACATACTTGTTGCGGTGTCCTTCTCTCATCTTAGGCCAATAGTACTTCCTGGTAGAGTTCGGTGGTAGAGTTTTATACGTGCCCAAGTGTCCAGGGGCTGTAGGAGCGTCATGAAATTGTTTGAAGAGTTTTCCCACGCTGATCCTTGCTGGTACAACTAGACTTTCCAATCTTCTTGCTCATCACCAACCGAAGTAAGATGAAAGGGGACACACTTCCAGAGCTGATTATCGACAAACCTTTCCATTTTGAAGAGTAAAGGTCCAGGCTATTCTTTTACTGAGTCGATCATCTTCAGATACCACTTGTCCCCAATCGGAAAAACATGTTAGTGAGGGGAAATCAACGATAAATTCTGCAGGTACAGCATTTCTAATGGGTTCCTAGACTAAAAGATTCGCGGAACGACGTGTTCATTACCTTTGCGATGCAGCACAAGTGAAGTTAAATGGTTGAAGACGTAATGCCCACCGTGCCAATCTTCCTTGAGGATCTTTTAAATTATGAAGCCATAACAAAACTGTGATGGTCAGTTACAACAACAAAGTGAACTCCTTCTATATAAGGGCGGAACTTTTCAATTGACCAAATGACGGCCAAAACACTCCCGGCTCTGTAGCAGAAAACTTTTGCTCAGTTTTGCTCATATGTCCGACTTGCATAGGCAATCACATTTTCTCCTTCTTCTGACATCTGGGGAGAGTACCGCTCCAAACACCAACAGCCCGAAAGCGTCACAAGAAATGGTAAATTCCTTCCCAAAGTCTGGGCAAGAAAGGATTGGAGATTTTACAAGGTTCCCTTTATATCTTCAAAAGCATTCTGAGCTTCAATGGTCCACTTCAAAGTTGTTATGTTTCCCTCAGCATTGAAGTAAGAGTGGATAAAGACGAGAGGCACAAAATTTGGGATAAACCTCCGGATACCAACTTGCAGTACCGCAGAATGCACGGACTTCCTTTCACTGAGCGAGGGGTAGGAATTTCCAAAATGGCTTTCACCTTTTCAGGGTCAACTCTAGGCCATTAGCATCGAAAATATAGCCCAAATAACGAAGTTCAGGTTGGCAAAATCGGCACTTGTCTTGATTTAAGGTTAGATTAGCTGTGCTAGCCGCTTGAAGACTTCTTCCCAGAATTTCAAGATGTTTCTCAAAGGTCTGGTGTGTGACTATTATTGACGTCATCAAGGTAGATAAAGACAAAAGGTTCCAAGTCCATCCTAATATATTATCAACCAATCGTTGCAGGTGGCTGGTGCATTGTGGAGTCCCAAATGGGAGAACATTAAAGTGGAAAAGACCTCTTCCTTGGATTGTAAAGGCAGTTTTCTCTTTACTTGAAGCTTCAAGGGGAATCTGCCAGTAAGCGCTTTTGATATCCAAACGCAGACAAGTATTGGGCTATCTTAAGCAATCCAAAATCGAAGTGACATGAGGTAAGGGGTACGCATCTCTGCAACGTGACTGAGTTGACTTTCCGGAAATCGACGCAAAACCTTTGGCCACCATCAGGTTTGTCCACAAGTATGATTGGGGGGGACCAAGCACTTCTTGAAGGTTCTACAACACCCAGTTCAATCATTTTATCAAGTTCGGCATACACAAGCTGCAATCTAGCGGAGACATGGGGATAGTAGCTTTGCTTTATGGGACGTAGCATCTCCAGTGTCAATTTTAATGCTGCACTAAATGGGTTCTTCCTAATTTCTCTCCTTGATTGCAAAAAGTACTTCTCCAAAAGATTATTTAAGTCTTCCTTTGTGACGTAGTCAATACGGGTTGAGTCTTGTAGACCAATTGCACATATCTGGCCTCGTGTTGGTGGGTTCTCAGAAAATTCCCAGGACTTCTCATAGGCGTCCATAACAATATTGCATAGCATTCCAAAAAATCTTATCCCCAAAATAATTGTTTGAGATAGAGAAGGTATTACAACAATGACAGATAAAGTGTTTTGTTTTTATGAGCGAGAGTAATAGGAATTGGTTGGCTTCTCTTCCAATAAATCTTATGTTTCTGGTGGTTCAGCAGTGTTCTATAAATTGGTTTGGACAATGGCCCCGAATTTTTGCCGGAACTTATCAAAAATCCACATCAGGGTCTCCTTCCGATCACTGTATTTGAAGCTCCAGAAATCTCAACAATGCTTTGCAACTAAATCCCAAAATTTCGAATTGGTAGATAAGGTCGCGGTTCATTAGCGGAAGTTTCAATCAGAAAATATAGAACCTTTAGCGCAATGAAGCCAAATGACATTTGGACAACTTATGGTTAGTTGACGGTACATGAGATAAGGGAAGTTACTCCTAAGATGCCCGAGGAGGCTCCCTTTCGTACCCCGTTTTTTTTTATTCAAACACTTAGGACAGGTTGTGTTTTGCGATAACCCAGCATTTGCCCACAGCCATAGCCAGAAAAGTTGCCTCTCTTTAGGACAATTACTGTACATGTGGCCTTCCTCACCACAATTCCAACATTTATGGACTTCCTTGGGTGCCAAAACTCGTAGGTTTATTAAGTGCGATGAAGACTTGATGATTTTTTATTTGAGGAATTCTTGCGATTATCAGTGCCAGGAGTAAGCTAGATTCAGGTTCTAAGACGGTGCTTGGCCTAGGAGGAGGCCTACTAATTTGTAGTGTCTCAATCTTCCCAGCTCAGCCTTACGTCCCATTTGTCGGAGTTTCATCAATAGAAGAGATCACAAACATACAGAGTTTGTCCTGCAAAATAATGATTTAGATTCTTAAGGAATCTGACGAAGCCTGATGGGTTCCGGAATTGGATTGACAAACGACCATTATAGACCCCTCCATAGAAGACAATGAAAAGGATCAATATGCTCTTGATCGCCTTGAAGTTCTGGTTTCATAATCTCCCCTGCAGCAATATATCGTCATAATCCGGCGTCTGAATAAACAAGTTTCATCTCCGTACACAATTGCTCCCAGGAATTGACTCTGCCCACGGTCGACCGATACCAAATTAAATGCCATTGCCGGTAAATAAATCAAAATGCTGACCTGAAAAAGTTTGGAGGTCTTCAGAAACTCCGCGAGCATGACGAAGTTCCTCAACCCCGCTGTAAAAATGCAACCAATGCTCTGGCCAGGACCATTACTAAACTGTTAAACCCCATTTATTTGAAGACTGGTATAGGCTTAGCAGTTTTGTGACTCTATACATGACTCATCAGGTTTCAGTTTCTCCTATTTCCAACCAATAGTAGATTTTCCCTTGTCCAAGCATGTCCCCAAGACGGGGGAAGGTGCATTTTCTTGTGCGATATTCTCTCCGATTTACATTTCCTTGAGAGGGTGGAGTTTTCTGTATTGGTACCTTGGGAAGTGCCTCCTTCTTCCGCCAGTATTCCACTGACGTATCTTTCCACTCGCCTTTCTTATTCTTCAGCCTCCGTCCAGTTTTTTCGCCATGCTTCTTCAAGCACCGGTCCAGCTTCTCCGTTACCCTTAGATGAGAGGGAAAGGAAGGTATCTAGCATGTGTTTTTGATCCTGTATTAAGTCGTCTTTCTCCTCCGCCTGTGTCTTTATCCCAGTCCAGATCCACAGGTATACGCTCCACTCGCAAGTAAAGATGCCAAAGGCGGGCAGAAAGTTTTCGATATTCATTGTCTTTTGTATTTCCTTCATAAATCTTCAACTAGCCTCTGACAGGTCATTGAAATTTTCCTCACATTCCTTCAAGTTCGGTTTCAGCATTATTTAGATTACTGATAACGTCTTCCTTAATCTCAACAACATTATCAAGAAATGGCTTGAGAGAGCCTGGTATCTCAATTGATTTGTATTTCCTGTAAGTTAAGCTAAACCTCTAAGTTTCAACTCATATTCATTTTTCATGACGACGTAAATAATATGCCATTCATTGGTGACAGCAGAAACCAAATTTCCAAAGTGAAAAACGAACACTCACTCAATTTAGAAAAGATAATTGAGGTGTAACAGTCAGTAAACAAAACCACTAATAATTACGAGTACAGACAAAAGTGTTGCAAATTTATACAACAAGTTAACCAACCATATAATGTCCATATCAATCACCATCAGAACAAAATAAAATTCACAACATACTATTATATAGTCCCTACACAAGCCAGGTTCCCACGCTTGACAGCGCCAAATGTAGCGGTCCTCAGTTTGGTCTCAGTCTAGGGGGTGGGAAGGGTAGGTGTGGTTTTCACAAGGTTAACGGCGTAGTAGAGTTAACTGTTAAACCGGTACTATCCGATGGGCGCCACCTTGTTTCCAGTAGTAGTGTGGTAGGAGAACGGAGTCAGAACAGAGGAAAAGATTCCGTTACTGAATGATGTTGTAAAATTAATGACCTTATAACCAACCAAAGTACAGAGTTGAGTTAAATACAAGGTAAATTTAAGAAAAGGAAAATACATGTAAGAAAGCTAAACTCATTCAATGTATTCATTAAGTTTAGAAAAAATTCTAAGAGCCTGTTTTTTTTTTATTGCACAAGAAACATTTATCAAAATGAAATATTTAATTAAAATTATGTAATTTGTACATTTCATATCATGGAAAAAGGTTTGATTACCATTTCTGTATTTGGATCTCAACAGTCTGAGGGTACAGGTACCTCCTTATGATTTTATCAATACAATATACCCTAAACACCAGTAATTCTTAACCACTAAACAAACATTACCTTGGCCGGCCACTAGTACTCTGGTATTTTACCCATTAGATTATCAATCCAAACAATACTTTACATAAACTAGACACATATTTACACAAAGCACATTAAACATCAATATGTATCCAATAAAGAAAGATATTTATAAGTAAGTTATTCAACTACGTAGATCACACAATCATTACGCCTCCCGTAAGGGCTCACGGTCAGGGAGGAAGGCACGAGTAGCAGGTATAGCACGGGCACTGGGTTGGGTAGTGGTACGTCAGACCTATGTGGAAGGCACACAAACCGCTCCCGAACAATTCCCTGAAGAGCACAATTCAGACAATAGAATCTACAAAAATATTTGACACTAAAAGATGTTATAATAGTTGCCTTCAGAATAGCACCGTAAAAATTTTATTGTTAACAATTTAATAACAATGAAAACCTAAATATTCCGTGAAATAATCTTAACATGAAGTATTATTTTGAGAGATATATAATCGGTTTGTAATGGAAAATACCCCAAGAAAAAATTAACTATTAGTCAATATAATGAGATATAGTTAATTAAAGTTCCAAAAATAAATTATTAACTAAAATAAGCTTTAAATAGAATTCACTTGAAAACATACTTTTCATATTTGTTTCCTATTCCTACAAATGCCCCTTTTCTTACTTACATTTTGACAAAGCACGTAAGCATAAATTAACCAACAATTTATTATCCTGAAGATTTTACAAACAACAGCAAAAATAAAACAGACTAACAGGAATAATTTTTTTTAAACTTATAGGCCACACAACAACTATTTATTACCTAAATAAAGTACATTTTGTTGTTATTTCAAATGCACTTATTTAAAATAAAAAGTGCTAACCATTGCAACAACATATGTTTGGATCTAAGAAAATATGAAGTCCATTAAAACACTATGATATATATTTTACACATCTGAAAGGATTTATATTTATGAGTACAAATTACAAATTAATAAAGGCTCAAGTATTTTCCTGCTTCTTAATTTCACTAATATATTTACTCTGGTTGGGTTGAGAAAAGAAAAATTAATTCCAAGTATCTGTATTCAAAAGTATTTATAATTTCTTGGTAGCACACATTATTTGACCTTAAAAGAATATTAAAATACCTCACCTTGGCAACAAATCCAGTAATGGGCCAGGAACGGGAGCAATGTAGGAAAATGACATTATAGATAACCTGGTGGAGACTCAATTTCCAACTGAACAATCTTCAAACTATCGCCATGAGAGAGAGAGGTTTAAGGCCTCGTGAAGCCTGACAGTAAGTACACAAAGTCCAACAGGAAGTAGGAGTCAATTGTGGTGTTGGCCAGCTGGAGCTGCAGCTGTTTAATTAGCCAGCAGATATGGATTTTCCAGGTTGATCAGGCTGTCTGCCAAAAGTTAATAAAATCTAACTCTTTACTCTTCTGTTATAAAATTTAAGGTTCACAAAAAAAAAAATGTTAACAAATAAGGCCTATAACTATATATTCACATCTGATTCAGTGTAAAAGAACAACTCACTTAAAAGAAAGTTGTTTAAAATATTATAATGAGAATTTTACAAACTGTATTACCTTCCGTTGTATAGGTTGTACAGATATCGAGTAAACTGAAATTGTTTAACATTTATTCCTGTCTCTACATGAGATCAGACAGGTCAATATCGAGGACATAAGTCTCTGGCGCAAGGTAACTAATGTATGGTTCAATTACCGATATCATTACTGAGTAGCAATCGTCCCCTCATGTGTTGCAGTGTCAAATTATACTTTATTCGTGTAGTTCCATACATGTGATCCCACAGCAACTATTCAATGTAACTAAACTAGCTAGGGTGAAATTATAAGTTTCATTACTTTAGTTCATTTTCTTAACGTTCTATGTAATCTATAAATGTAATCAAAAGAAATAGCGATAATTTCTATTGGTATATATTATTAGCTTTCCTTAATATACTAAACCCTAATTTTTGTTACAAAACTGGATTATTTTAAAAATGTGTTTTTTATGTTTACAAAATATGTAGTATAATACAAACATTAATGTGTTTTATTTATAACAAAATCTCTTGTGGTACTTTCTTACGGATTGTATAATAATTAACTTTTCACTCAGGAACAACAGGAAGACATTTTAATAAATGAGTACTAATTAATAATCTTATAAGTTGTTTCATATAGGCCTAATAGGGCCTATATGAAACAAAATTTATAAGGAGTATTAATATTAGGTTTTGTTAATATAATTATTTGAATACCGTGATGGATTGACAAATTATTAGCCACAACTACGAGCTAGAGGTAAGAGTTCTTAACACTACGGCTTATGATGCCGTTGAGATCCGAACACCGAAAAAGTTGAACTTATCCTCGTTCGGATTTTAAGGGTCAATGATTATCGAGTTATCAAAGTAACAGAGGAGTACCAGAAACGTCATTATCAAAACACCTATAGCGGATTTTTGTGAGAACTGGCTACTAAGTTTAGAAGAAAACAGAATTTTTTCGCCGAAACATTTGCCCTCCTTCAGTGATACATAAAATTCAGTAAACACTGCGTATTGAGATCTGCCAATCTTATCTCTTATATTCAGGTAAATAACTAACCTAACACATAGTTAAAAACTATGTTAGTCTTTAACCTTAGAGATCAAGTTCCTTAATCCACTTAGAGTCTATTATCTCAGATGACAATTAGGGTTTTGCCTTGTTTTAATCAATAAAATATAGGGGAGAGTAGCGAGCCGAAAATTGTACCGGCTCCAATATTGTACCACCGCTGTTTTTATGCATTATTACAAGAAGCCAGAGCGCTCTTACGCCGTTTAGTGGAAACTAGTCACTACCTAGAGTGGAGAACTGAAGTTGTACAAACGTTTTAACGATTTTGTAAGCTCTCTTTGGTTTCGGTTCGAATTTATTGTATTCTCATTGTGTTTTTAGTGTAGTTTTCCAGTGTCCATACGTAAGGCTACAGCATCTGTAAATGTTATGTGCCAAACCATTTTCAGATCACAAACCTAAGAACAGCATATATTTAGGTGGGATAAAAACTAAGTTGTTTTCCTTCACCGGGTCATTTTTAGGTTAAGGAATCGTGGTTTTATTTACTTACAGTGCAAGTTGGCCCTATTTGTTACCAACACCGAGTTGCCTATATTGTACTGGTTACAATTTTGGATGCCACTGGGTTTATTAGCCGCTACGCAGTATGCTTACTGTCCAAATTAAATAAATAAATATAATAACACACCGTTATTGTGTGGGTTTTAGATGCCCCAAAAGGAGGAAATATGGGACTTGGAGTGTAGATGACATGAGCCGGGCTTCTTCAAGCCTTCCGTAAAGGGGACATGGGATTAAATGAATGCTGCAGGCAATATGGAGTCCCTAAGCCCACTTTACTCCGCCACCCGAAGGGGACTAATGCCAAGGCAAATGAAGAAACGAAGGCATTTGGCCGAGGCAGTGTGTGTACCACCTACCAACAGTTCGAGAAGGAGCTAGTTGACCACATTCTGGAAATTAGAGACACTAATGTTTTGGCCTTACGATCAATGATGTTCGACGGCTGTGCATATTAAATCTGTCGGAGAAGAATCATAATATCACACAATTTTAACAAAGAAACCAAAATGGCAGGAAAGAAGTGGTTTTATGCTTTTAAAGCTCGTCATAAAGACATAATCTCACTGAGAGAATCCTCAAAGCAAACATCGATGATGCGCGTCAAGAGGATTTAACAAAAAGAATGTTTTAACGGAATTTTTTGATCTTTTGGAAAAAAGTTGTTGATGTGAATCAAGATTGATGCAACTCGCATATTCAACGTTGACGAAACAGGTGTAAGCACTTGTGCAGAACAAATGCCAAAAGGTTTTCTCGCACAAAAAGGTAAAAGGCAAGTTGGGTCACTGTCCAGTGGACGAACGTGGAGTCAACACGACAGTTGTTTGCTGCGCGGTAGTGCTTCAGGAATTTACGTTCCACCCATGCTTATATTCAAGCGCATTGCGGACAATGAACAATGATTTGAGGGTTGGTGCTCCCACCTGAAGTCCGGTCGAGATATCAGAATCTGGCTACATGACAAGTGATCTCTTTGTAAAAATGGCTCAAGCATTTTATTGATTCTGTTAAACCCAACAGTAGACAAAAAAATGTTCTCTCTGGTACTGGATGGTCATACAACGCACTCCAAGAATCTTGACGCACTTTTACTTGCTAGAGAGCCACGGTGTAATAATGATCACAATTGGCCTGGGCATACAACACATCGCATGCAGACCATTCTTAGATAGATAATTTTTTAAGCCTTCAAAGGCTTCACTACACTCAATCAGTTGAAAAGTTGGCTTCGTTCTAACCGCTGGATTATGTGTTACTCAGCTATAAGTAGCTGGTTTGATTGCTGAAGCTTACGGGCGAGAGCAGCAACAGTATTGAAAAAATGCAGGTTAATGGTATTACCGAACCGAGTGGAGTGTGGCCTGTTGATCGCCTGGTCTTCAAAGATCATGACTTTTATGTAGCTGATAATTTAAATGGAAGCGTAATAAGCCCCGTGGAAACTGATGAAGATGTTGAAAACGAAGAAGCCAAAAAATGAGATAAATGAGGGAAACCAATTATAACAGAAGCTAATGTAGATAACGAAATACTCTGGCCTGAACTACCCAGTCCTCAGGAGAGTCTAGCTACGACTAAACACACCCACTATCTAAAAAAACCCACTGAAGCAAGTCCAAGACTTAAAATATCGATTGACTCAATCTCCCCGATACCGAAATCCTCATCACAGAATCCAAGAAGGGGGCAGCACAAAAAGGCAGTGGTTTTGACGCATAGTCCCTACAAAAAAGAGTCTAGAATTAGCTTAAACAGCTACCAGTTAGCACAAGAACACGTAAAAGATTTGAAAATAAAAATTGGGGAGGAAGTTAAACCCGAAATCGGTCCAAGAAACGTGTAAGTACCCCAAACATAAAATTAGAAGGTAAAACTTATCTACAAAAAAGACACCAAAGAAGCTGTCAAGAGAAACTATTGCTAAAAAGAGAATGTGAAAATCCTACCAAGCCTGTTCTTCTAAATGCGGCGTCAAGCTCAAAACAAGCCTGGCATTGTTGTAGAGATGTGTGTTGATGAATGGTCTGCTCGATTTTGTGAGGAAAACAAAATTGAAGACATGATTCAATGCACAAAAATGTTCTTTCATGGAGCCACGAACTTTGGTGCAGCAGTCCAAACCTGGGAAACCCGAGCTTTTACTTGCATTGAATGCCAAATACAAAAGTATTATGTGTGTTGAAACCTGAATGTAAATTGTGTAAGTATCGGAAAAATTAAATTGTATTGTATCAAACATAATTAATGGTTTTCATAGTCACATTTATTTTTACCATACACTGATCCCTATTTATAATATGACTTAAGGTACAATTAACGGGAAACCCATGGTTTATTCAATATAGGCAACTAGTTTCCTAAATCGTACCAATTAGTAACCTTCCAGTGAAAAAAACATATTTTTTCAAGCACTAAACAGCTATGATATCAAATTTAAAAAAATATCACGTGTGTGTTAATGTATGTCCTTCATCCTAATACATCTTTTACTCAATTAATGATGTATATTATTCAGAATAAAAATCAAAATATGTTAAGTGGTACAATATTGGCAACTCTCCCCTACTAAAACACTTAGGTCTAAAAGGTCCACTTAGTTTTAAAAAAAAAGAATCAGGTAGGCACAGCTCTTAGTCACGTGTTAGCGGTTTGTCACATTACTCTGGACGTGTCACAAACATCACGCTACATGTATATCAAACAGTTGTACATGTGTGACAGGTCAGGCAGCTCTTAGTCACAAGTTTAGCGGCTTGTCACAACACCACATGTCACAACACTCTGGCTGGCGTGTCACAAAAACATCACGCTACATTTATATCAAAAACAGTGTACATGTGTGACAGGTAGGCAGCTCTTAGTCACGTTGTTTTAGCGGTTTGTCACATTACTCTGGACGTGTCCACAAACATCACGCTTACATGTGTATATCAAACGTGTGTACATGGATGTGACAGGTCAGGCAGCTCTTAGTCACAAGTTAGCGGGCTTGTCACAACACCACATGTCACAACACTCTGGTAGTGTCACAAACATCACGCTACATGTATATCAAACAGTGTACATGTGTGACAAGTCAGGCAGCTCTTAGTCACAAGTTTAGCGGCTTGTCACAACACCACATTGTCACAACACTCTGGACGTGTCACAAACATCACGCTAATGAGATATTCAATAACAGTGTACATGTTGTGACAGGTCAGGCAGCTCTTAAGTCACAAGTTAGCGGCTTGTCACAACACCACATGTCACAACACATCTGGTCGTGTCACAAACAAACATCACGCTAATGTTATATCAATACAGTGTACATGTGTGACAGGTTCAGGGCAGCATCTTAGTCACAAGTTAGCCGGCTTTGTCACAACACCACATGTCACAACACTCTGGGACGTGTCATCAAACCATCACCGCTAATGTATATCAAACAGTGTACATGTGTGACCAGGTCAGGCAGCTCTTAGTCCACAAGTTAAGCGGCGCTTGTCACAACACCACATGTCACAAACACTCTGGTCGTGTCACAAACATCACGCTAATGTATATCAAACAGTGTACATGTGTGACAGGTCAGGCAGCTCTTAGTCACAAGTTAGCGGCTTGTCACAACACACCACATGTCACAACACTCTGGCCGTGTGCACAAACATCACGCTACATTTATATCAAACAGTGTACATGTGTGACAGGTCCAGGCAGCTCTTAGTCACGTGTTAGCGGTTGTCACATTACTCTGGACGTGTCACAAAACATCACGCTACATGTATATCATAACAGTGTACATGTGTGACAGGTCAGGCAGCTCTTAGTCACAAGTTACGCCGGCTTGTCACAACACCACATGTCCACAACACTCTGGTAGTGTCACAAACATCACGCTAACATGATATATCAAACAGTGTACATGTGTGACAAGTCAGGCAGCTCTTAGTCACAAGTTAAAGGCTTGTCACATCACTCTGGACGTGTCACAAACATCACGCATACATGTATATCAATATTGTACATGTGTGGACAGGTTCGGCAATCTCTTAGTCACAAGTTAGCGGCTTGTCAACAACACCACATGTCACAACACTCTGGAGGCGTGGTCACAAACATCACGCTACATGTATATAAACAGCTGTACATGGGTGACAGGTCAGCAGATCTTAGTACGTGTTAGCGGTTTGTTACATCACTCTGGACGTTTGTCACTAACATCACGCTACATGTATATCTCAAAACAGTGACAAACATCACGCCAAACATGTATATCAATAACATTGTACATGTGTGACAGGTTCAGGCAGGCTCTTAGTCACAAGTTAGCGGCTTGTTCACAACACCACATGTACACTCACTTGGATCGTGTCACAAAATCACGCTACATGTAATCAAACAGTGTTCATGTGTGACAGGTCAGGCAGCTTTAGTACGTGTTAGCGGTTGTGTTACATTCACTCTGGTCGTGTCACCTTACATACTGCTACATGTATATCAAAACATTTACATGTGTGACAGGTCAGGCAGCTCTTAGTCACGTGTTAGGCGGTTTGTCACATCACTCTGGACGTGGTCACCAAACATCCACGCTACATGTATAATCAAGCATTGTACATGTGTGACAGGTCAGGCAGCTCTTAGTCACAAGTTAGCGCTTGTCACAACACCACATGTCACAACACTCTGGGACGCGTGTCACAAAACATCACGCTACAGTGTGTATCTAAAAACAGTGTACACGGATAAAACGGGTGACTTGATTTTTGGATGTGAACAGAACAACTAGTAATATTCGTATTAGGCAAAACAAATTTAATTTCATATGATGTTTCCAACATATTGTAGACAATGAATGCTATCAATATGATGTGGATTGTTTTCAATTATTATAAAAGCTTTCTTTAAACCACATTAAACTGGTTTACAATTACTTTCTACAGATTACTTGTTATAATTATTTTTCCCACAGATAGATCAGTGTTAAAAAATATATGTTTTATGTTCTTATACATGTCAACTCATAATCGATGACAAAATTATTTCCCCTTACCTTACTATTGTTCCTGTTAGTAAACTATTCAAAAAATTTGTCTTTAAACATTTCGTTTAGGGGTTTGGTCTACTGATATTTAAGTTCAATATATAGCAATCAAAATTAACTGTTACTTTATTGGTCTTAATGTATTCTATTAACATTGATAATAAGGGTTTCTGGGACTATCCCAATAATTTATTTATTTAAATTTTTCTTAATAATTAAAGGCTAGTTAAGGTTGCTATAGTCATTTCGTAAATTTACCATCATCGTGTCACAAAGAATCAGTAGGCGCTTAATTTTTCGATCTACACGTCTAATTGTATTTTTAAGTAGATATATTAAGTTTTATTTTAAAAGATGTCGAACTCATATTTGGCACAAAGGG
>NW_025779672.1:0-50655 GCF_021130785.1 Homalodisca vitripennis | reverse complement strand
CCGCTTGTTCCAGCATAATTGGCTGTGTTATTCAAGACAGTGGACGGCAGCAGTGTAGAAGATCCAGAACAATTGGCAAACATGTTCAATGAATACTTCATAAACGCTCCCTTGTCACTGGTGGCCGGCTTACCCGACACTGGTGAAGTGGATGCATCTGGTTGCGTCTATCAAAACAAAGAGCCGTATGTGAACAGGAAATTCTGAAAATAATCAAATCTCTCAAGAATAAAAAATGAGTGGGCAGTGACTCTCTCTCAGTTGAGTTGTTAAAGGAAATCGTTCCAGAAATTTGTTATGTATTGGTACTGTAATTAATATTAGCTTCTTAACAGGGAAATTCCCAACCAAATTAAAACAAAGTGTTGTACCGATATTTACGATCTTTAAGAATGGTAAGCGGGACCTCCTACTCAAACTAGTAGACCGATTGCTTTGCTTTCTGTGCTATCGAAAGGTGTTTGAGGAGAGCAATGAAAGTAAGGCTCCTTGAATTTTTAAATAATCAAAATTTTTTCAGTACAAAACAATTTGGCTTTACTAAAGGGAAAAATACTGAGTTGGCAATAGTGGATTTTACTGAAGGCGAATACAAGGGTTTTAACAATAGCGGAAAAAACATCGGGGATATTTGTAGACTTCTCTAAAGCCTTCGACCTTGTCGATCACGAAATTTTACTTGGAATATTAGAAATAGCTGGGATAAGAGGCATTTCCTTAAGGTGGTTCATAAGCTACCAATTTGGCTTCTCACAGTAAGTACGTATTCAGCAAAATTAAAGTCCACCAAAAAATAATAACAAAAGGCGTACCTCAGGGGTCCGTGCTCTCTGCCTCTTTAATAGTGTTTATAAACAGCCTATTAAATATCCCAATGTACGGGACAATCAGTGCTTTTGCTGACGACGTCACACTTTGTTACACAAATAAACATTGGGCTCCCATTTGGACACAAATAACTGAAGATCTCAAGTCACTTCGAAATTGGTGCAAACAATAATAAAATGGTAATTAACGTTTCCAAGACCAAAATTTGAATTTTGAAATAAGAGGGTTTTCATTCGACATGGATTAACATTTTCACGTCGTTAATGAGTGCATCCAACCTTGCGATTGTGTTAAAATTGAGCAAGTTAATCAAATAAAATATCTTAGTGTTTACATAGACGATAAACTTTCATGGAAAACTAATACTCCACAATTAATTACAGATAAAACTCAGGAAAAACATTAGAAAATTTTATTTTTTAAGAAATATTGTAAATTTAAATCTTATGTGGACCCTTTATTTTGCACTTATAGAGTCAAGGACTAAACTATGGAATTCAAACCGGGGAGGGACAGACAAAGTGTCCATTAATCTATTAATATTAACGCAAAATCTTTTGTGCGTATAATTATCTTCCAACCAAAACGTGCCTCTGCTCCTCCATTATACATTTTTTTAATTTCAAATATACGAGTAGATTTATTAATAGACCAAATATTTGTTATGGTCTATTATCAGTTATCAGTTATAAATGTAACTGCAAACTGTTTTAAATATACATTTTGTACATTATTTAATAATAAACGGAAAAGGTATCATTAATTCATTTGTGGTAACTAAAAATGCAATGATACGCGAGAAATGGTTATCTAGATGGATACTACTATAAACACCATATAAACTAAATGTCATTTATTTCCTAAAATTTTAAGTAAATTGCATTACAGATTCAATTTCAAAACACGTACAATATTTTAATTCAACCATTCCATCCGAGCTCTTAATAACAACTTTCAATCAATCAATCGGAAAGTATAAGAATTGTAGTTCTGTATTTTTTAGTAATGTGTGATGTAAAACACGATATTGACAAGTATTTAGTTTGTACTCTTAATTATATTTCATGCAATGTTAAAATAAGTACAAATACTATAAATTATTGGATTACCTTCAAACCTTATGAGCTAACTTATGTTATTGTTAGGGTTAAAAAAGCATAAGGTTCTAAAATTTCCCCATTTTTTAGTTCTTTTCATACCATTTATCAAGAAAATCCATTTGACGCAAAAAGGTATAATTAATGCACAAGCACATTCCACAAGCTTTAAGTTGCAGTTTGATTAGTACTGGCAAACTGCTATGCTAATTCATGAACGTTCTCTTATGAATTGCTTGTTTTGTGAGTTGAATTATGGTGCTTTATCATGCATAACTAGCCATTATCTTCTACTAATGACGAAAATATATTATTGGTTCAAACATTAATGAAGTAGACGTCAAAAGGGAGCTTATTTTGCGTGGAAAACCCAAACACCACTCGTAATAGTAACTGTAATGAAGCCACCAAATGGACAACTGTGCTCTCCTATGCATATTCTAGTGTATTTAGTAACGTTGTAATTGTGTTCTGAAAATGCTTAAACCTACTGGTATCATTTACACAAAGCGCTTACAGGTGAAAGTTGAAATTTTCAGGTTATAAATTTCTCATTGTCTAATTACTGAATATATAAATCAATACTAGATACACAATAAATAAACTTTAAACTATGTATTTATATTAAAGAAAAGGATTTTAATAACACATCCAGAACTACTGAGAAGTAATTTATTACATAATATATCGTTTTAATTATGAGTTTTACTTTCATATAATAAAGTTAGTATAGTAAGTATTGTTTGTTTAGATTACTTTTTAAAATAATTTAACCCTTTACATTTTTGACTTCAATGATGAGCAAGTTTATTATTAAAATATTTACTAGTTCGTGAATCCGGATAATGAGTACATTCAAGGAGATTGAATCTTCTGGAGAGTCTCACCTCTTTTAATTCAAGTCAATAATTTATTATGTGATTGATAGGATAGGTAATAGGTTATGTATTTGTTTGTATACATTGTTATTGTAATAGATATAGGATGGACATACAGATTGCATTTGCCTCAATCAAAATTTGTTTTATTTAAATGGAAAAAATATAGAAATTTAACAAATCTATAAAACTAATTTAACAATAAACCATTAAATAAGTAATACTACTACATAAATACTCCGTAAGTACATTGATACGTGTAACTTACATTTGGGCAACTGTATGGATGTCCAGGAGCGGTACATCACTAACCACAAATTTCGAGATTTCTGGGGTACAAGGGTAATTCGATAGTTCCAGTCTACTGTGGGAGATGACTGTTGGAGTTGGTGGGTTTGTTCCCTGAGGGTCAGCCTATAAATGATGTGTGCCACTCCCTGCCTGCTTTGACTAGAGATGCTGGTTTTTCCTTCTTCCGAGGGGACATGACTTGAGATTATTGCCTAATGTTTTCCTCATGGATCTCGACAGGAGGCGGCCCCTTATCCATCCAGAATATCCTGTCAGTCCTGAGCAGTGCAATGGTCCTTATAGGACTAGGTACAATTTTCTAAGCTTTTTGTCCTAACGAGAAGAAATAAAAACAAAACAAAAAATAATATGGTCTCTGAGGTGAACTTACATTTATTGTAAGTTATTGTATTTGTTGGTTAAGGTATGTCTTTATAAATAAATGTTGTATCTAATTAAAAATATTATCCATGGAAGGATAATATGACTTTGGACATTTACCATTGTTACAGTATATTTTACAAAAATAGAACATTACGTTTCGAACATTTTAATCCATCCACTTCAACAGCTGTAAAAATTCCAAACTATGCGCAAATCTAAGAAAAAGTATATACTTGGCGATGAGTTCACCGAATAGCTTTTGAAAAATTATATTTGAAAAAAGAACTGCACCCCAGTATATAAGTAACAGTCTTCACAATCACTGCTGGGTTATGGACGTGGTTTTTTATATAAAATTCAGTGAGTTTTTTCTGTGCAATGACATTGTGCAGATCCATTTCACTTCAGGCACTCTGGCATATGTTAGGTTATTTTGCTTTTATAAATGACCAACTTCTCAGTCATGGACCTTTCTCCTAGGTCCTTATACTTATGTAGGCCCATAGTATATGTTAGAATATGTTCTCATGCATGCGTGATCAGAAAATATCCCCTCGTTAACAATACTAAATTAATCATCAATAACAATAAAATTATTTTCAAAATCGCTACTTTAAAATTCTTCAATAATTCTGGGCATAATTCTGGGTGTTGAAAATTGTAATTTTCGTAATTAAAGTTTCTTCTTCTGTTTCTAGTATCGATGGTCTGCAATTTTTTGAACAACTGGAACCAAAGTCGATAATATATTGATTTTGATTTAAAAGGTTTTCAATTTTATATTTATAATTTTTTTATCACTTAGCAGAGTTGCAGGTTCATTAATTTTTCAGTAATTTATTACCATTTTGTGTCATTGCTAATTTATGATTTAATTTTTTACTATTTTTTCCCAATTTAATATAGTTATTTTTATCACTTTCAGAAGGGTTGTTTTACCATTTATTTATGCAAATTTCTAAAAGTGAAACTTGAACCCTTCATGTAAAATTTATAAATATATTTTCCCAATTCAGTGTAATTATTTTATCACCTTCAGAATGTTATTTTAACATTTATTTAGGGAAATTTCTAAAATGGAAACTTTTTTCAGTAATTGAGATTTTATGTAGGTTTTAATATTATATAATACTATAACTAATTTTCTGTTTCTGTAATCTCTATTCATCTATTAAATTAAAAACCTAAATCTAATTCCATTATTATTCCCAGAAATGATTTTATGGTATATAAAATGCTTATTCAAATATTTCTATTTATTTTATCCTACACAAAACTTAATATTCACTCCTATTTGAGCTATTTTAGTTGTAATAAAATAAAATATAACCTGGTATTTAATATTAAACCTTCCTGTGCAAACTTTTAGTACTTTCACGAACTTATACGAACATACCAGTATTAGCTGCCCTTTTTTAAGTATTATATTACGGAATGGTATATATTATATACTACTTTAATTATATTTTGAACCAAACCCGTTCCTTGAGAAGGCACAGTATCGTTAGGCAAGTTGCGTGTTTGTATTTGCAAAGAATGTGGAATATACCGCATTGGGGAAAATCTGAATTTCAATATGAACGTTACTTTGGAAATAACAACAATGTTGAATCACATATTTGATTCTGTGACTTATTAGGTTGTTTTAAATGTGACTTAATGACCTTTAATTTTTAAATTATTTAATTAAAAGTTAAGCTTAAATGTTCTTTTATTATATTTTTCAGTTCTCAAGGAAAAACAATTATTTCCTTAAATTGTCAAAAATGAACATTTATGTGATATTTAGGCCATAATCATACTAAATTTTTGATGATCAATATTAAGCTAACATTTTTCAAAAATATACGGTGACAATTCAATTGTATAAAGAGGCTGGCACCTAGATGCGGAGAAATTAATTAAACCCTCGTTTTTTTCCGTAGCGCGAAGGGTAGTAAGTAATAGAGATCAGATTTATTTAATTAATTTCTAAAACAATTTTCCACGTCGAGACAAGCAATTTTTTGCCAAATTCACTTTGGACATACTTGGTTCTTAATGGCTTCATAACAACTTATGGAATATATATATATATATATATATATATATATATATATATATATATATATATTAAGGCTTTCTTAAAACAAAAATTCACGTTAAAGATTACCAACACTATGAATTACTTAAATTATACTAGTTGCCATCCTACACATGTAAAAAAAAGTATTCCAAAAAGTTTAGCCATTCGAGCAAAGAATTTATTGTAGCAAAGAGTCTGATTTCACAAATTATATTAACAAATTTAACAAACACATTCAATAAAATTTAAATTATCCCGACAAACTTGTAAAAAATCAAATTAATAGGTCAAAAAATTTCAATTACAACAAATCTTTTCCCCTAGATGAACCTAAATTTACTACCAAATTCTACCCCGGATTTAACAAAATAAACCCTATAATTAAAACTGTATTCCATATTCTACAGTTATCATCGGAAACTAAAGATATATTTTCAAAACCACCTAGGGTTATCTTTAGAAAGGCCGTTAAATCTTAAAAATATGCTAGTCCCAAACAAAATCTTAAACACAAAAATCGAGAGAAAATTTTTAACGGTTTGTAAAACCCTGTCAAAAAAAAATTATGGTTGCCTGTAAAGTCTGTTTTACGAGCGAAGATTTTACGTGACAACGTCTTTTTCTCGGTAGAATATTTATTGGTATGAATATTATTAAATTGCACAATAGGAACAAGGAATTGAATGGAAAATAAGAATTGCACAAATTTTAACTATAGAAAATATATTTTGTTTACTAAAACATTGTACATAATTTGAAAATTAATGAAAATTTTTTATTGTAAATGGTAAAGTTGAATAAATTATTTACTAAAATTGGAATTTGAAATTCTTGCTAAACACAGTTAAATTCTAACTCCGCGCGTGGTGATTGGTCGGTTTAGTTCGTTTGTTTGGTCGCACTGTTATGACAAGGTTAGAGGTTATAATTTGTTTATTTTAAATGTTTGACTAGCAATACGCGCTGTTTCTTCTCAAATCGACTGAATTACGATTCATTGCAGAGTGATTTAAAACTAATAATTTACTTAACACTATCAACATTTGTCAATAGTTATGACATAACCTATAAACTCAGTTTCTCAACTTTTGTGTCAATCTAACAATTAATCAAATCAATCATAGTTTACGATAATGAAATATCAGTGTACAATTATTTACCTTTATTGTTGTAGTTGTTGTAAATGACGAATCTAAGCACTCCACATTTTCACGAAATAAACATAGTTATCTGCTTTATCCCGTGCGGCGGACCCACAGTTATCTGCTTTATCCCGTGCGGATCCCGTGCGGTGGACCCACTGGACGGGCATCGTAACGTTACCGGGCGTTACACTTTTTCAAGAGTGACTCCGAGCCGCAACCTAATTTAAGACGTTGTCACGTCAAAACCACGTTGCGGTACGTGCAAAATTATGTCCTCTAGTCAAAATTTCAGTAGTAACATAACGAATAAAACGTATCCAATTAAAGGAACAATTGATTGTAATTCAAAATAATTATAATATATCAGCTAAATTGTAATTTTTGTAATAAACAATATATTGGCCAAACCTCTAACCCTCTTCGTACCAGAATGACAGGTCACCGTTACAGTATTGTTCATGGAGATGACAAGCCCCTCGCTGTACATTCCAGAGAACATAATCAGGACAAAATTGAAAAAATGTTACAAATTAAAAGGCATCAATAATGTTCCATTGCATGCCAACGAAAATGTAAATAAGGGTTTAATTTGAGAAGGAGCGAAACTGCTCATCAACTTGTTTTAAGGTCAAAATTTCCTTTCGGTTTCAACATTCGTTAATTTCTTAAATTTTTTGCTCTTTGGTATTTGTGATGAAACATCAGCTGTGAGGTATTTTTCGCCTGTTTAATTATTCTATTTCAGTTCATTTTCTTGTTTGTATTTAGTTAGTTTCATTATTTAATTTTGTAAATATATTATACACTGTTATCTGAAGAAGTATGCTGACATACAAAAATTTATAAAAAGAGTTTACCAATATTTGGTTTTTTATTTCTACATGAAGAGAATACATACTGATATATATATATATATATATATATATATATATATATATATATATATATATATATATATATATAGGTATGACAAAATTTTTTGGGTTATAATGCAATGTAAATGTGATACAATGGTGGTTATAAAAAAATTTTTATCCAAAAATTATGTCTGAAATGATTTATTTTCAGTTTTTTCTAAAAAAAACCTGTGTTTTTGTACGTAAATCTGATATATCTCAGCAACGTATAGATATATGTGAGCAAACTACATCATTTTTTAGATTTTACTTTCAATTTTCAATTTGAAAAAGTTATCGGTTCAAACGGTAAGAAAAGAAAATTAAGCTTCAGGTCGCTTTCAAATGGCAAATTTGCTAAGTTTCTGAGAAAACTGAAATATCATTGAACCCCATCTTTTTACCACACCGTGTACACAAGAATGTGTCGAGTGATATTAAAAACGTTTTCATTTAATAGGCTTTAAAATGGTATGCCATATGACCAACAGGTTTATGATACATATTTACAACAGATATATATTTATTAATGATATATATATTCATTACTCATTGACACAATATGAGGCAAAGTTATCTTAAATTTAAATTAGGTTTAATATTAAAATATTTTTTGGTTTAATTATTTTCAGCAGCCGCTTTGAAAAATTTAAATTAGTAATGTTTAACATCAGGATCAAAAGATTAGCACCTCATCTTACCAGGTTGATGTGATGAGCAAAAATTATTATTTCCAAAATAGCTTAAATGTAGCAATAAACGAAAAAAATTCTGTCGGTTGTCAAAAAAAGTTATTGGCCTGTATCTTTATTAATGAATACAAGAATCATTGTATGAGGACACAACCTACTTTCCAATAAAAACTATATAAAGGAATTCATCTTTATAGGCCGAAATTGATTCTCATCCTAAGTTACTTTAGTAAGGGTGAGATAGTAGGTAGTATATATAGATAGTATAGATACCGAGCAGGTTGACAGTAATAAATAAGTGGAAATGCCAAAAATATATTTCTTAGTATAAGATTTTCAAAATTAGAGCAAAAAGTCATGCACAGAATATGTATAACATATACAAAACATCACTACCTATGTTGGGTATCTTCCCTAAATATTTTGTTGTTAGTTACTGAGAAGAAGAAAGTCAAGAAAGTCACTATTAATGTCAAGAGATTATACAGTATTTTATATAAATCTGATAATAAATTTAAAAGATTTCAATACGTTGTTCTAAAATACATAATTGCATTAAAACGCTTATCTTTTCCAGTGTGACGACGGTATTTTATTTGAATGTCGGCTTTAAAGCCCCACTGTAACAGAAGAGTTTGTGTACGATTTTTACAAACTCGAATGTAACTCTAGGAAATAAAAAAGATAATAGGTACTAAAAGCCAGTTTTATTTTTATTTTTTCGTTGACAAATTTTCTATGCCTAAGTCCCAATGGAGACATATGCAACAGAATTGCTTTTTCAAGTCTTCAACAGAATGCGCTTGGTGCACATCCAAATGGTTTAGTTTTGCTAACATACCAAAGCGTTTCTTTCACACTAAATAACCCAAGCTGCTGTTTAATGTTAGTTTCTGTTTGATTATTCATTATGATGCATGATGATTGATGATAAAGTTATTAATTTATATGCAAATACATATAGCTAGTCAAGACTGAAATGTAGTCTTAAGAGCTAAAAAGTAGAAAGCGTATAGTACTAAAAACAAGAGGAAGGAGTTTCCACACACACAAAAAACTACCGACTTTTAAGGATATTTCAGAGTATTTTCAGTTTTCTTTAAAATTGGCCTCTAATATTCGAAAATCTACAAAAAATTACATAAATAAATTATTTAGTAAAATTATACTAGATATAGTTTCATTTAAAAAATCGGTTAACGAAAAAAGAGTTAACCGACAAAACCATACTAAAACTTTGAAGTGTGTTAAGGTAACTCATATTAATTCATCTCTATTGTTAATAAAGCCATAGAAACATATAATACATGGTGTTTACAACTTTTCCCAATTAAACAACTATTGGCTAAAAAATTCGAAAGAGGTTTTAATAATTACGATGGGGAAAACTACTTTTTATGGAAGTAATTTTTATATCAATCAAGACACAAGAACAAAATACAACCGGATAATCAAATATCACACTCGAATTGTAATTTTTTTACTTGTATATAGTTCAATGAGTATGTAAAGGTTGTTATATTTTTAAAATACATAACACAGAAATGCCACCACTAGAACGTAGTTCACTTGGTAAAGTAGACAAAGTCCACAATTAAACATGAATACGGTGACAAAATTACAATAAATTAGAATGTATCTATAAGTACAATCAATGGAAATTATAATATATTATTTCATTCAGAAGGCATGAATTTTCAATTTATAAGAATATCTTATGGAAATAAATTTTTATATATTTTAAAATAAGGAAGTGAATCTTTCTGAATTTCTTGTTAGTTTTATGAAAGGTAAAATTGAACCATGATAATGGTTTTATTTAAAAATAGAACATACCATGTAGGTCCTCTCAAGCACATTTAACATTTTCACGTCGTGAATAAACTTAACAAGGACAACCCATTGTGGCTGAGAAATGTATAATACTGTTTTGCTCTTTTCGAGAAAGTCTTGGCAAAGTTCTCAACAGCTTGACCTTTTTTTAAACAAAAATCTCTCTCACATAATGATCTGGTACATCAGCACACTCAAAATAATTTTTTCGTTCGCCTGTGTTATATAACAGATTTTCTTTGAGAGCTTTGAATATTTTAAAAAAACTTTAGCATTTCATTACTTAATAATAATACTAAATTTCTCATTTAAAATATAGATTATGTTTATTCCTTTACGTTGTGTACAGCAAAAAATATATTGCATGATCAAAGCTATAAAATATTCGTGAACAACAGGCCAAAGAATTTAATCATATTTTTCTCACAGTTAACGAACATAAATGGTCTGTCAGTATGGCTCCATAAGCGACATAATTCTTTTTAATTACTATAAAGCTTTATTATGTAACATCAACCCATTCATTTTAAATGCTTATATAGTTTCATTTGACCTGATGATGTACATTTTGCTTAATAATTGTCTCAGTAGTTTTACTAAAATTAAGTGTTTAAATACATTATTTAGTTAATGAAAAATGGGTTGAACTAATTGCCTTTTTATTATATACTTCACTTTTAGATAGTCTGATAAGATGTATCTGTGTGAGAAAAACCACTTGCCGAGCTGACATATAGCAGATGACATGAACTTGTACAAACTTTCAGATCAATCGGTTTTGTGAGGCTTTTTAGCTAAGGATAAAAATTTACACGGAACAAAATATTAAAGCTCAAATTATTTTAATAGATTAGATTAAATTTCTTTAAGAATTTGTGTTATGCACTATTTTTAAAGCTTACAAAATATATAAAATATACAAGAATAAAATCCAAGGTTTCAGTTTTAATTTTGTACTAATCATAAACAAATTCTTTAAAAAAAATTAAAATTAACCCATTTAAAAACGTTAGGTTTCTAAAGCATTTTTATATATGAGGAAAAGTTCAAATAAATGTGATCGGTTACAAATTACGAGAGTTATCGTATTCACAGCTAAATTTAACATTGAAGGACCATAACCGTCTTTTAAATATGGTGGATCTGAAGATGATCGGCGAAGTAAAAATATCAATGAAACTGTCACAAAGATGATTAAAATAGGAACTATTACGTAGCAATTCTCTTTATATATTGTATTTTGTATCAATAATAAAAATAGGCTACCTTGAAGATGCCTGATAGTTTGTCCCCCCCGTTCAATACTTTCATAGCTTTCATTTATGATCTTTATATTCTATATTTTTAAAATAATATATTTTTCATAATATTGCATGATTATATGGAGAGTAATACTTTTTATATAATAAGTGAGAAAAATATGAGGTATAAGTAGGCTCATACAGAAGAACATTCCTAATGATAAATAGAAAAGCGAATGCATTTTTGCTATCCCTGCAATTTTAAGTAACGAATATATAAATTAATATTATTGAATTACAACGATAATGGCTGGTTTATGGAAATTATGCATTTCAGTTCTTAGCAATATTTTACGTGCATAAATACTGCGTTTCATGAAACTTAATAACAATTTATAGGATTTCATTCCTGACTTTGGGAGAAGCAAAATATTTTTTCTTTAAAAATATTATCTATATTTATGACAATGTTTTATACAAAATAGAAAACCTTCAAAAGTTTAAAATAATTTTAAATAAACTTATGTCAAACCTCATCACTGGTTAAAACCTATTAGTGGCCAGATGAAGGTTGCATTACCTTTAATAATTATAACGTTTTTATAACATGTTAAATTCTTCAATGATCAAATTAGCACAAGAGGTAATCATGTAAAAGAGGTATAATATAAGAGCAAGCTGTTGCTCTAAAAGCTAACTTATAATCCAGGACTATCTCTATTCTTGACTTTGGAAGTCGTGACTGCATTGTATCTTCTTTAGTGTATCACATTAAAACATTAGGGAAGTTTTACAGTTTATAACTCAATAACTTATAAGACTGCAGTTCATAATGTAGTTAACGAGGTATAAACCCCTGCACAATGTTATATATTTTCTTTAAAATTAACAAAGTTCCCATTTTTAGGCCAGACTTTGTTTAACCAGTATGTTTGTTTGGATAGACAATGTGAAAATATTTAACAGAATAGAAATCAGCTTATTTCTAGTTCTTATATCGGAAAATGCCTCTTCGTAGATTTTTGCATCGTTGATAAGCATTTAGCTCTATAAGCAGCATGCCAAAACCTATCAAATGGCATGATTATTTCGGTATTCTATCAGAGGCTCACTCATTATCTTGAGGAATACATGTATTTAATTCAAACCTTTGTGGTCTCGTAATAAAAATTCAAATACTACTGGTGAATTCATGTAGTAATATTACTGATATATTTGTATATAATACATTTATGTCGTAAAATCTCTAGAAACAAAACTAGTTTTTAAGTGAATATATTTTCGTCTACTATACACTTAATAAGGAATAATAAGAGTTATAAACTTCTATTTTCTTATATTTATTTTATTCATATTTTTCTCCACTGAAGTATTTATAAGAAATAGTAGCCGTTTCTTTGTGAGTGATTACATTTTTGTGTGTGTGTATTTATTTTTGTGAAGAGAAAGATTTCGTTACTTAACCTTAGATCACTGTTGTGTTCGTGACTGATAATTTCGAAAAGTCTCCTCCAAAATCCAGTGAAGGCAATAATGCCTATTAGGACAAACCATCCAGGAAACTTCAGTTTTCATACTGACCGGGAAATTCACATATGGATTCATAGGATATCCTTCATTAGTTGAATGAACCTATAAAATGTAATAAAGTGATCAGTGTAAACATTGTTATATGACAGCAAAACCATATATTTAATTAATTTAACCACTATTTCCAATGTTTTACATGTATAGCGTGAAAGCATAAACTTCATAATAATATCACTTCTTATTTAAATCTTTTTTACAACCGCTGCTGAGCACAGAGTAACCAAATATCCAAAGAATAATGTTTGAAGGTTTTGTACAAATATACTATTAACTGTACATTTTTTGAAAATATTAAGTATTAAATATATAAAAGGCGATTACGTCTTATTTTTACTACAAACTTAAATACTGTTATAAAACCCATCTTTGTTGTCTTTTGATAGAATTAGGTTTTTATATATGTATATTCTTAATTGGAAACTGAGGCAAAATAAAACCATGGAAACAAAAATGTTAAGACTGAAGTAAATTATAATGACCATAAATATACACTCTTTGACAGTTTTTGTTGATCGTAACAACAAGGGGAAACTCAACATTGACGTTGGAAATTTAATTCACTCGGTACAGAAGTGCTCATTGCACGTGTAAAGCCTATGGAATTACATGAGGAGCCGCTTATCTTGCTTCTTGAGTCACAGAGAAATAAATCATACAAAACACTATATGCTATTTTTAATGCCATCAAATCGTTTGAGGATATTGTGTCCCATTTTTACTCCGTTGCGTTGTATTATATCTCAAATAATTTCGCTAAGGAAGCTAATAACTTCGACTCTGGACTGTCTTCACATTATTGTAAATATTTCCACGGTTACTGAAACAAATTAAAACTAATCAATCAAATGCAATTCCATGTAATGCAAGGAACTGTGGGTTAAGCCGCGGGTAAGTGCTAGTATGTTGTGAATTAGAGGTAATTTATAAATATATTGTATATTTAATTAGATTTATATAAAGGTGATGAATTGCATAATATCATGATGCTTGTCCATAATTTATCTATTAGTAACAGTGTTTAGATTACCCTTATTGGCAACCATCATGTGGTAGAGGCTAAAAGCATTTATTCTTTGATTATGCTGGTCGGGGGTCCTTAAATGTATGTTTCAGAACGTTATCTTGAACCGATGTATTTAACAGTGCAATTATCGGTTCTTCTACATCCACTTTTGGAGTATACGTGAGTAACAAGGAAACCATATTATACTCTAGATAGGAAAGCGTTCAGAGAAGATTAAGGCAGAAAGGTAGATACAGATACATTGTGGTAGCCACGAATGAGGATTTTCAATTTCAGAATGTTAACAACCTCGCATTTAAGGAATGTGAGATTCAGGCGACAAAAATCATAAAGTAGGGTCTGGGGATTTAGAATAATTACAAGCGTAAAAATACCTTACCATAGTAAGCTTCTACGTGGATCTGAGGCTCGTTCTAGGTGACCTTTTACATCTTTGGTAAACGTCACAATTTGATGGAGCCTAATAGTTTTTAAATTTCACCTAGTCATTACCGATAACTATAAAGAAATGGTCGGCAATGATCCTATTTTTGAAGGTGATTTTACGGATTCCGATAAGTGAGATAGGTGGACTGGACTAGAATCTCAATCCGCCATGAAAGTAAATAAACGTATGATAAAAGAGAAGGTTGACGATGACTCTTCACTTCAGGGTACGGAATGGAGGAGGCAAATGCTGAGGAAACCGGTGGTAACAGAAAATGAGAACATGAAATAGGTGTCTTTTTCGCGGTGTTAATTTTGCTTGGAGGACAAGAATATCACTTCTCCCAGTATTGACGAAAGCCACTTCCGTAAGCAAAACATGGACGTTGGAAGTCTGGTTGTTAAAAAAAGTGATGCCTCCAACAAAGAGACAATAAAAAAACTCACGCTTTCCACCGACCAGATTTGTCTTAGATAAAAGAGAACATCTCTATTAACCTTTGATGGCGCATAAATGATTATAACACTTTTAAAAACCATCCCGAAAGGCACTTTTTTAAAAACCGAATGCCTAGGGTCTGCACTGCGTATTTCAATTAGTAATGAGTAGAACAAATGTATATTAAAAATGAACTATTTTGAGTTTATCAGTAAAGTACAAAGTATAAAAACTGAATCAGTTTATGAAAAAAAACTGTAAAGAAATTCTAAAACCATTGTATAAGTGAATTATGATATTGTTGTTACTTATGATAACTATATTTTGTCATAATATTTAACTGATTTCACCTTAAATATTTTTTTCAATATAGGCCTAACCTTTATTTGCTTTCATGGAATGTTTTATTCAATCTACACTAGTGACATTGTAATCGGCCAACATGTGGAATAGTTTTTGTCAAATAAGATTTGTTTTTCACATGTATGTAGCCTAGGTTTAATAGATCAGTTGTAGATGTGGTACGTTGAATAACTTTTCACGTGCTTTTACCACTCTATGCAATGTATTGTCAATGAAACCGCAAAGAAAACATATGGCAGCAAGAACAGTCTTGACAACAATGCTTTGTGTCTTTAGACTTCTCCCGTTGTAAATTAGTTATTTTCTCGAAGAAAAGTCTGGAAAATAAGGTAAAATATTGCTGTGATTTAGCAAAAGGTATGCAAACGAAAGAAGAACAAACTTCCATTTGTTATTAAACTTCGAAAGAAAATGTTAACCAGATGTATTGCACAACTTTCTTGGCGTTTCGCTTCTCTTGTTTCTTCCCACCATAAATCCACGTACAAGATAAGGAATACTCGCACAAAACAAATCTAAAGTTATATCTATTATTCATTAAATAAAATCTGTACTAACGAAATATTTAGGAAAGAGCCGTCTTTACATCTAACATGAAGCGGGATGCTGTATATGTACCTCATTGTAGTGACAGGAAAAAAATTAGACAGTGCTTGCAGTGTAAAAGAAATTGAGAACGTTACACAGTTTTAGGTTGGAGATATATTATAATTTTTTTCAATTCAATTCAAAACCTTATTTATTTCCAAATAAAGAAATTACAGTTCCATAATAGAGTAATATATACTATAGTAATTTTCAAGTATGATTTAAAACATTAACATTACTTAAAATATAGGAAAAAAGTACCCACATAGGCAAGCCTGTGCGTAGGCACGAGTCGTTGAAAAGATAGGTCGACCCACATTGCCGATAAGTTTTAATCATATATAACTCAGATATGTAGCACACTTAACACACTCACGTACATACATAATAAATAAACCTAGCTCCCATTACAATAGAGCTAAAAAAAAGTAAGTAAGGTAACGGGGCATAGGCTAGTAACAGACATGAGCTTGAAGTAAAAGAAAAAGAAAATCCTATCTGTAAAATGGATGCAACGTGCAAGATATATATATATATATATATATATATATATATATATATATATCTTAACCAATGGTTAAGAGGAAAAAGATTTGAATTTATATTTTGTAAACCTGCTAGGGGCACTTGCCACATCAAATAATCTGTGAGTACAATAAATTATTATATTATTTTCTGATTATATATATATATATATATATATATATATATATATATATATATATATATATATAGGCCTATATTCTTCTACTATACCGAAGTACAGGGTGTATGAAAAATCAGCCTGCATAACTGCATAATAATTAGGTTGCTGCAATACCAATGACCATAGTACACAGATTGGCAAATTTTCAGAAAATATCATTGATGAGTGGGTGGATTTGGTGAAAATTAATGTGATGTTATATTCCATAAATTGAAATTTCATAACGATATTCATATTTTCATTAATTTAATACATTTGAAGAATTATTTCATCTGTAAAAATTCATTTGGAAACCGTCAGGTAATTTTGGACCATCCATTATATGTATGCCATAGTCTCTGATATTAGACTTTTGGCAATCCATAGCCCATCCATTTCATATAGTGTATATGTCTTTTCTACTCGTATGTAAATAGTTATTCCTGGTATGCTTATAATTACACTAAGCCCTATAAAGATTATTTTAAATTAACGCCTTTTTATTATTCAAAAACGAAGTTTTCCAGCCATGAGCAGTAACCAAAATGACACAGTCATTACAATAAGTAACAGTTTTATAAACAATTTTTCTTACGCCTAACAAAATAATTAATTATATTAAATGAATTATACTTGCATTAATTAAATCAGGAAACAAAAAGCTCACCGCCAAGTCCACGAGAACTTTTGTAGTGAGTCTTCTAATCATTTGTCAAAAGAGAGAGTAATCACTAAAATCTTCATTGTTCGACTGAAATTTCTCCCCGAGTTATAAAAAATAAATCATCAGAGTTATAACAAGTAGGTCATTCGCAATTAATAATACCACCGAATTTTCACTGTATAAATATTACCGTAAACACCTAGTTCATCCCTCGCGAGCTCCTCCCGCACGTTTCGGATGGACCTAAAAACGTTTTTATTAACAGTAGAAATAAACAGTTACAACTTTGAAGATTCAGGAGACGTTTAAAACGAGAGTGTGACAGTAATTGACTAGAGGAGACGGTGAAACGTACATCACGTAGTTGTCTCCGAAACGTTGACAAGTGTTTCTCCAAAATTTATCTATGTTATAAATTCCATAATAAGCATTTTTACAGTTACATTTTTCATTTTATAAAAATCTAGATATTTTTACAGTAAATAAAATTGGAATAAATCATAGTCAAATCTCGGTTGTAAAATTAGGTATGTCTGTCATAACTTTGGAAATATTCCTTTAAACTTGAATGGTTGATAGTTGAAACATTTTACACTTTTAATACTTTTGAAAATTTTAAATGCTATCTTACACAGTCTAGTGCATCTAAAATTAGAGTGAACAAAGCAATTTAGTTTTGATACTAGATTTTTATAGTTCAGAGGTACAATACAAAAGTGACTGTATTTTACATAGCTATTATAGCCTATAGATAGATCTGAACTCGACAGGTAACAAATATAGTTACAAGATTAACTGGATGTGTTGTAATTCTTCTTGAATTTTAAACAAATTAAAATAAATAAAACTTATTATATCTAATCAATGTAAGTATTTTCATAACAACAAATATATTAATTCTTACTTTGTGCTCGGGTGAAACGTTCTGAATCTATGAAAAATCAACTGACTTATCTTGATAAATGTGTATTGCAGGGTTTGATACTTAAGAACTAGTTAAGATTTAATATTTAAAACCGCACATAATAAGAGAATAATTATTATGGAGAACATAAATTTCTGTATATGCAGTTAAGAAAATTTAAACATTTATAGGTTTACCAATAACAAGTATTTACTTCTTTTAATGACAATTAAAGGAACATTTTATAGAACTGACGTATTTTTAGAGGCTACATTATCTATATTTATTAGAAACCATTTTGCAATATACATGACAAAAGTTTGGGCCTTTTTATGGTGTAGTGATGTCTGAATCGGATAAGGGAATCTCATAGAATGGGGAAGAAAAGAAAAAGAAATAATAAATATAGATACATAAAGGAAAAGAAACAAAATGGAAACGCGACATGATTAGAATGTTCAACCACTTAAGGTTTGCTTGTTTGAGCAAAATTAACTTATCCAGACTGTGGATGTAGGGGAAAAAGCATGGAATCTATTACTGAAAATGATAAAATGACTTTTATTGCAGTGATTTATGTATGAATACCTAAAAATGAGCAGGTTACTTCTTTAAGTATGAATTGAATAAACATGATGTTTCAAAATATAGTCAAATAAACTAGCTTTTTCATTCAAGTATATATTAAAGTTGTTGAAAATGTTTTGTTAAATCTGTTGTTGGCATTGTTAATGAACAAGAATATCTTGTAGAAAAATGCATACTATTACAATGCGATTATACACCAAGTTCTAGTAGAGTAAAGAATTTTAATAATTTTCAAGTGCTTTTGCCACCTATAAAAAGCAATACATCTAGGAGCTGTATTGTTTAGCTGCTGTGGTACTCACATAGTTAGATTTTTCGTGTTATGAAACATAATAGAGTTGGGTGTTTTAGTACTTTGGAGTAGAAATTTCTAACTAATTAATTAAAAATTTGCAGGTTTAAATGAATAAACATGTGAATTTACTTAAATATAGTCATTTCGTACTCATGCCGCTGACAGACATATTGGTGGAGACGACGTGGCATGTGGCCAAACACGTGTTTTACAATAATGTTTCAGAAAGGACCACTCATCATCCTTATCAACTTAATCATCCTTATCATGAAGGCTACTAGGTTAGCTTCAATATTATAGTGAAAAAAATCATAAGTCAAAATAAAACTCTCTTAAATTTTATAACAAGTTCACAAATAAACGAATACGTATTTATTTTTCGCATTATTAGTTTCCGCGTGATTCTTAAAATATAATATTTTACTATTTTTGCTACCCATCTGGTTTGCTGAATTAAATATTGCATTTGAGAATCACAAGACATTGCTATTATAAAACTTAATATTGTAATGGACTGTGATTACAAACCATTAATAATACCCTATTCTAAAGCTTCCTAAAGGGAATTGAACACGGTGTATCCCAATGTGAAAATCTATACTAATGGAAATTTTAACCATCGATATAAGACGCTGCTATAATAGGAAGTTTAAATGGAGCTTAAGACAGGATTCGTAATGAAACAATTACTCCATTATCATTCCCACCAAAGCTCCTGAATTGGGATGATTTCTAAACATTTTGCTGCACTAAATTGCGCACATGATGAGGCAATGAGAAGGTCTGTTCATTTATATTATATTTATTATTATTATAGCTGGGTCCAATTGTAGAAACTATATAAATAATTTTGATCTTCGTCAATGAAGTTTTTTGACCATTGACGGACGTTGACTCCAGATTAAGAGATATATATATATATACATTGTTGATTTGTTCATAATTTCTTCGTTCAAATCAAATTTCGCTATTTTAGAGACATAAACCTGTACTGAGTTGATAAAAAAAATTATTATGTTGAAGAATCATCAAGAAACAGATTATTAAATCAACCTGATAAGGCCAACGTTACAATCTGTTGTTTGTTTACATCAACTTCAAATTACAATGAGACAATTAATGTCTATTCTCTGAATGGCTAAACTATCACTCGTCTCCGGTTGTATATACGAGGAAAAGAGGGATCAAACCTATTTAAAAAAATTACGATTTCAATCTACATTTTTTCAAAGTATAAATCTCAATTTTGTTGATAAATAATACAAGAGATTAATGATCTTTAATATCATAAAATGTAATTATAAAGTTCTCATAGTATTGAATAATCGAGAGCTCTTATATTATAAAAAAAGACATAATCGGTGATGGCAGGGGATACTTCTATGGAGAAGAAATGTAAAAATATTCCAGAAATATTTCACAATTCGGAAAATAATTATGATAATATAAAAAAACATAATGCAAATTTATCTGACATTAATAATAATTTTTGATATATTTCTGACATAATAATTTTTGAGACTTTTGGTTGAGTTAAAAAAGTTTTTTTATATTTTAACTTTAGAAAATACTAAATATGCAGTGATTAGTCAGTTGTGTAATGCAGATTGCATACACAATTATACTACAGATTTTATCAGTGACGAATTTGCTTCATCTATATGATTGCAAATGCTATCTAAACGTAGTTATAAACCCACCCACCTAAATAAACAAAACTGTGAATGTTTTAATGAAAAGTACTCAACAATGGTTGGACCCTTTATACTGTGTAAGAAATTAACTGTGGCTTATGAAAAACGTTGGAACGGTCACAACCATTCCTCCATGAGCCATTATTACCCAGTCTGCAGTACGGTAAACAACAAACTTCCATCACACAAAACTTGTTTTAAACAATTATTCTTAGTTTGAAAATAAACTTAGTTTAAACTAAACTTGACTATTTTCCTTATATCAGAAACAGAACACAAGCAACGAAAATATATATTTTTTAGCCGAGGCAGCCTTTTTAAGCGTACGTATGCGTAAATTTTGTTGCTCGGTGTAAAAATTCAAAACCGTTTACATAGTACCAGAAGTATTTGCACAGGACGTATACAATTCTGAAAATTATTTTCAAAATCTACATATGAATATATTTTCTACATCGTGGCAATAACGGCAAACTAGACTTTGAAACAATATAAATTATATTAATGGAACCAATAAATTATAGGCCAACAAGTGAATTTTAAACGGTCGTAATAAACAATTTTCTCACTCATGTAATATGTAGATGTTCTGCTTCCCTATAAAAAGGCAAATTTAAACTATGGCACTTGAAATACCATTTACCGCTTGTAGATTACATAGGTTTTTAGAAGAAACTTTTTGATCGAATCATGTCTTTTAAACAGTGTCAAAATCAACATATGTACTTTTTTGTATTTATCAAGACAATAAGGCGACCGAAAATACATTATACTGTATGAATATAATATCTTTTATTTGTATGGTGGGTGTATATAATTTAGATCATTCGTTGTTAAAAATACAATTTATCGAACCAACGGAATATTGGGTTCTAACGCACTGGACATACAACAGAATATTTAGGCCGTAAAGTCCACTTGCATAAAATATTACATATAAGGGGTACATTAAAACAATTACTACTATATTGTAAATCAATTAAAAAGTCTAATAGCTTCTGCAGGAATAACTGCTCTTGGCCTTTAGCAGAAATTTCTTGTTTTTCATATCATGGGATCTAAAAATGAACCTCACTGGATACATATTTATATATTTAAATTAAAATTTAAACGTAAAAGTTTGTAAAAATCTAAATTAACATAAGCATTAAAACATGTATAATAATATGTTATTTTAGTTAATTTTAACATAAAAGTTATTGATTTCGAACATTACTGAGCATGTGTGAAAATGTAAGTATGGAATTTAATCTATATTATATCCATAAATTTTGTCTTTCCTAATTATTATTGTTAGCTAGTCGTTTTGTTTTTGTTACTTTAATCTTTTTTTAATTTTTAAATTATGGACTGTTTTGTCTTGTTCTTCACACCAAGTAAAATCCTTGCCAATTCACAACCTCTGGGAAATAGGAAATTACATTTCTTTTTTATCAATTTAATGAAAGCTGTTTTACAAAACCAGTTTAAAATGAAAAACTAAATAGGAAGTGGAAAAAGATGCTGACGAATTTAAAAAGAACAAACGAAACTGGAAACATACAAAGGGGTTCTTTCAATTCAAAGAGGGCTCATAGGTCTTTTTCGACCAACGTAGAACGTAAAATTAAAATAAAATTGAAATTGAAATTAAGTTTATTTAAATTTTTTCCGATTGTTAGCAAACTTTTGTACATTGCTCATATATCTTACCTTTATTACAGTGAGGAAAATACGGAACTAACACAATTTTAAACAATCTGAGTAAGATCGTGTTAATTTTAACATGTAGCATAGGAACACATTTAGCACTAGGATGGAAAAACTCCTCTTCCGCAGGATATAACATAAATAAATCGTGTTTATAGGCTAGCAAGGTTTTTCATACAGCTTAATAGAAGCCAGTTTCGTTGCATATGGTCTGGTGTATGCCTTGCCTATTCCATGCAAAATATTTTCGAGTGATAATAAAGCAGTCTTGAAGTGTGTGTTATTATTGTGTTGTTATCAACATGACAGAATTTGCTATTTTGTATGTACTTTTGGTATAGCAACATATATTAGATGGTATATTATTAGAATTACGTACTTATATTATTTAAGTCCGCGCCAGTATACCAGATGTAAGTGGGCTAGATTTATTTTATAAAATTGAGGTAAAACAACAGGAAACCAAAGAAACAAAAACGGGAAATTGCTATATGAAGTATATTAATTCAATACATAGATAGGGACTTTAAGAAAGACATTTTCAAACACTCGATGTGCAGTTGAGATAGAAACTTTCTTGGCTGAATCGTTCTTGGGCTTTACTTGGAGTTCCAAGCAAACATTTATAGAACAGCGTTAATAATTTTCCTTATTACTACGAGTATTTTTGTCATGTTCAATTCATACATTTTTTTTACTTCTTTATATCCAAATACATTTATAAGGTATACAAATAAATGTTTGTTATAGTTAAAAGCTTACTTTACACTACTAATACATTATTACCCAAGCAAATTGAAATAATGGTTGTTAATAAAATCTATTTTACAATAAAACGGGATTTTTTGTTACAGGAAACGAGTTAACATGAAAAGTTATATAATACTTAATTTTTTCAGAGATTAAGTATTTTTCCATAATTAATAAAATTACCCTTTGAATATTAATTTAAATGTTGTAATATTACTACACGAATTGATGTTTGCTCATCCATCACATTATTTACAGAACTGAGTTGAAATTTCGTGTAAACTTGATTTAAAAATGGGAGTTAAATGTATTATTTATATTTGAAATGTGCTGACGGGCTGCTCTTTGCTTTTAAATATATTTAACTGTTAAAATTGCAGAGAACGTAGAAACAATGAGTTAAAATTGTTAGTCATGAAAGTAACATAAAATCCCATTGCAACCCAATATATAACTGCGGTTTTACACTTGCGAAACTTGTGTCAATTTAGTGTAACAAATGGGAGAAAGCTTCCACAAGCTATGTGGTACTTTTTTTGTAGTCTACGCTATTTTAGATCGGTTAAATCTACTTGTATTTATAGGGAGTAAATATACCGAAGTGCACTTATGTTTGCCGACGAGAAAATAACATGAATGATTAATATGTGGAAACTTTTCTAGATATTTTATATATCCGATTGAAAACCAAGTGCAGGGAAAACATTCATGTACACGTAATTGACAACATTAGCAGAGCTTATCACTCTTGGAGCGTAAAAATTTCATTTCTGTCTCTCTGTTGTCAATCATACTCTCTGTCTGCACGAAATCTAGAAAACGAAATGACTTACAGAGATGGAACTGTGCAAGAAGCTTAATTTATATATGAGGAACACTTAGCTCGGTGATAGAGCAAGGCACTTCATGCGAATGAGAAGGAAACTTATTATTGATCCTGAATAGTCTGTCATTGTCAGATTGAAAAGTATACATCTTGTATACATACCTGTGTGGTCCCTACAATTGTATAACTACATGGGTTGTCAAATAATTATAACACACAGTAACATTACATATGTCGTCACGTAGTAGGTGGATCTATTAAAAACTCTGTATATAGTAAAATTTTGCATAAATTTGTATTAAAATATTTGAACATTTGTAACAAGTTAGTATTGAAACAAGGCAATCATATCAGAAAGTCTTGTCAAAAATATCAACACAAAAACAATATCATAAATAAAATAGTTATTTCTTATATTAAAACATTTAACACTAGATTTGCTGTATTACAACATTGCGAATATAAATTATTCCAAAGCAACAAAGTTCAATAACGTTTCCATCGGCAAAATGCAAACATCAAATGCAAAACGTATTTGCAGTTAAATAGTTTGCATAGTTTACAGTAAACTATTTTGAATATAAAATCTTGTTTGGTTGAATCACGAAACGCTACTGTAATAATAATGAATCTGTGAGGTCAGTTTGAAGGGATTTAGGAATCACATTAAACAACATCCATGTATAAAACAAAATGAGTGAATCGATGGATTATGAGGTTAAACCGTGTAATGGGGTTTATTCCTTTTGTTTTATTTTCAGAACTTTTGTGGTCGTGTTTAAAAAGATTAAAGCATTATTCACAATCAGTGTTATAACTTTGTATGTGTTTTCGTACAATTATATATGTATTTAGAAAAGTAACAGTTACAATTTAAATTTCCAAAACATTACTTTACTTACAGACTAATAACAATAGTAGTAACAGAGTACTTACAGAATAATAATTTGTAACATTATCCGGAATTTCATATTAATTAATTATGCATTGACTACATTTCCGCTTCTTACATAAAGTATAACTTCAACACTTTTGATCTAATAAAACAAAATTATAATCCATTCTATATTCTTATATGACAATCATTTTACACTAACTTTATCATATTTGTAAAGCCGGTATCTGCTCGGTTCTCCAATTAAAATAATTTTAATACCTTACTTCAAACTTCAGGTATTCAGGGCACCGCAAAAGATTATTAAGTACGTGAAAACATTTTTAATAATAATTTATATAGGATGTTATATAGTAGCCCCCGACCAAGATATATTATATATATATATATATATATATATATATATATATATATATACAAACACACACACACACATTCCCTACATTTGTAAAAATGGCCTAATTTAATTTCAATTAATATTGAGTCATAAAAAGTACTTGCTCCGCAGGAACTCAATCCGCATCTTTCACTTATTTGCTGTCATTGTAATGTTTGCATTGCTGCTCTGATAAAGAAAATATGTAAATACATAGCCCTGGAAGGTCTATTAGATCATAAAGCTTTCACTAAAATCAAAATAATAAAGTTGGCCTTACGTAGTTTCGGTACCATAGTAGCATTTGCCTTATTGTACCTTTTTTAAAAAAGTTGATGTACTTCTGTCCAAAAGATTTCCGGTCATTGTAATCTACTTCTGTTACCGTAGAAGCGAATTCATTGTGCCCTGATTAAGAAATTATGTAATACCTTGGACTACAAACACTAGTTTGGTCAAAAGTTACTACCTCCTGTTATTTTTTTATTTATTTATTTTTAATATACTTTTGTGTCGTAGTAGCGTTTTCATTGCTGTCCTGATCAGAAAAAGTTATAAATAAATAGATCTGGAAATTCTACTTTAGTCCAGAAAATTTAATTAATTATTAGTAGGTTTAAGGTGTTTCTAGAGCCGATGGTACGTTACTAATACACATGAGTGTTCAAAAGTTCACCTTTCTGAACCCATGTTTTTATAACACTAAATACAGGGGATGACGTAGTTTCACACTAAATATTGCCTAAAAGTTACGACAGTAAATTATAATGTAGCAAGAGGAGATATTTTAAAGCACAGATGATATTATTTCAATGGTTTTCCTCCTTTGATTTTCCCTTATGTTATATTAAATATTTCTAGGAAATAGACTGAAATATGCAATAGACTTAACGACTAAGTGACAAGAAGCGTTTTAATAACATCCAGTCTTGTCTGAACTTTCGCTGCTTTCCTGGTAAAGTTTACAACAAATTTTTCTAACAAGATTTGGATTTATACAGTTACAGTATCTTCTATAATTAATTATTTGTCCAATATCTTGAGTTGTCTGTCGTTGCTCAAGATACTATTCTTGTGTAAATATGAATATGTCATTACATGAATAAATATTCAGTGCAGAAGTAGAACATCCTCAATGGAATACGCATTACATATTGTGCAGACTATTTTAGAATTGACAAATGGTAAGACTATCCCTTATACAGTAATACATTGACAATATAACTAGGCTGTATTAGTACACACAAGTTATAATGTTCTAAACACTTTATATGAGTAGAGCTTTGGGTATGATTAAAGGTGTGACTACAAAAAAGGAACTCATTTGTTGGCGAGCTATTATGTTCTGTCCTACAAGTTTAAATTTTACTCTTATGTGTAGGTTTTTCTCCTCTTAGTATCCACAACACATTTTCTTCTCTAATTTGTTTAGTAAAAGCATTGCGTGATTATTTTTAGAAATAATGCTTAACTTCTTTACTTCTTCTTGTATATTTATCTCCCATTATTACATTAAATTCCACCCATATCGGCAGAACTGCTACATTTGTCACCTCCAGAGATTATAAGCAGATAACTAATTCAATTGGGGGCTACTATAATTATTTTTTACAATCAGGTTCTAGAGCCAGATGAATTAAAGGACATTCCGCCACTGACCTTAAACAACAATCTTTGTCTATAAGTCTGTAACAGTCAATGCTAAAAGTATTCTATCAGATCCTTAACTAATTAAAAGCATTTAAATTGCATTACATTTATTGGCGTTCATGTATTACCAACACTTGTATATAATTTCTTCAACATAGATCAAATACACGAAATTTAAATTGCATATAAAAACTTCCTTGGTTATATAATCTGCCCAGTACAATATAATATAATCTTATCTTAATTATATTTGTCAACAGTACAACACGTTTTATTTGTCAATGTTTTTACGTTATAATTCTAAAAAAAACGTACATCTAAACACCAACAATTTCTGTATATATGTAATGAGGTAATATTTTAGCCGTGAATATTAATGAATAACACCTCTATTGTGATTTTTGAATGTGAGGTAGGGAGAGTTTCGCATGTCAATTGTAAGATATCTGAAATATTATGTACCACAAATCGTCAATGTGATCCTTACTGATAAAATATAAAACAATGTTCGCCCTTTAGACTGCAGGAAGGTTCTCTTATGGCTTATTTTCTAGATAGTGTTGTCCTCCAAGCAGAATAATATACCTACATGTACATTTATAAACTATTGACGATGAAATTTATAATTTTGAAATTTAATTTAATTGATTCGTTATATTGAAACATTAAATATTAATATTATTAATTAAATATATTCCTTACTAACCTTTAATTTTCAAAAAGGATAAAGTAAATATAAGGCATAAAGCCAAAACTGGTAATTTAATTTTAAGTTTATATTAGTAACATTTATAAATATTATCTCATAATTAAAGACTTCGAATACAAAAACTATCAATCTAAGAATTTGTTTCGAAAACAAAAATACTCTAATAACAAATTCAGTATTCACATAATGAAATATTTTATATTCATATTCTTAATTGTGGAATAATTCAGTAGAATTTGTGGTCTCGAGAAGCTTGAGTAAAAAAAAGACTTACTTGAGATTTGTTATAAACGTCAAAGTGGCCGACCCATCAGACGAGATTAAGCTCTTAGAATGCCAAGAATATTTTTAAGTTTTGTTTCCTTTTTTGTGAGAGGGTTTCTGTTAGATTTTCATTTTAACTTGAAATAAGTTAGGTGAGATTAAAATTAAAAATCGGTCTGGAAGATTGTATTCAACTAAGAACCTAAAGTATAGTTATAAGATGTATGGCGACAAGAGGAGCTATAGAAGTTAAACAAGAGATAAGACTAAATATGCCCTTTATTCCTTCCAAAAAATTGCAAATCCTTCAAGGTATTCACACATGGCGGCCAGAGAATTATAACATTATTTTTCATATGAGGTAAACATTTTAAGTGTTAATAATAATATAATAGTAATGCATTTTATGAATTGACACTTAGCTACAGTTTAGCAAAATTCATGTTTGTGACTTGCAACTCTATAACATACACAATTCTACGATTCAATAAGATCTTGGTAGCTTATAACATACAACACATATATATGTATGTCATTTGTCTGTTTGTCTTTCATAGACTCAGAAACTATTTATCTGATCACTATGAAAATGTTTATATGTATGTATATTTCTACGAAGTAGGTTTATATGCTATGCCCATTGATGTAGCTCACCATCAGGTGGCAATTCAAAACATAAGAATTACCACAGTGCCTGCACATTATAAACTGCAGTTAATAGAGAGTTACGAATAATTAATAGCCAAACAATATTTGAAGGCGCTACGTTTTCATGTATATGTGTCTTTAAAATAAATTTATGGCTGAACTTAAACCTTGAGTGTTAGATCACTTTATTATAAAATACATGTACGTGTAAATTGGCTATTAAAATACAATTTTGACAAATTTTCTTGATCATGGAAAACAACGTAAACTCTTTATTTCTGTTGGACCTGAACACCAAGCTAATACAAGTGAAAAGTTAACGAAAAAGCGCGCGAAACCGCGGGAAATAGTTAGTTTTATAATAATGAAGCAAATGGGGGCTTTACTTATCCATGATTGCAATGGGTTGTATACCTATTATCCTTAATAAAGCAAGACGTTTGAGAGCCTTCTATTAGTATTTGGTTTTTTACTATAGGTTGTATTTCCTTGGGTTAATATCTCATTGGTGAATATGCTTTTTAAAGAAACTGTTTGGATCATGATTTAAAATGCATCGTGGAGAAATAATGTACTATACAAATTAAATTTACGTATAATAAATAATTAAAAATGTATATGTTACTCAAAGCATCCACGGTTTTGTAATTTTTTCTCTACACACTAATATTATATGAATTTGGTGATACTACAATTGAACATATTGTATGGTGATTTATCATTTTATGTAGCAATAATCTTGTACCAGAAAAAAGGTCTAATCCTCTATCTTTATTGTTAGATAAACCTAATTTTCTGTTTCTATTTTTTATTTAGGATTAGAAGGTGAGTAAATCCTTTGGTTCTAAAAAGACCACGTGCTTGCTTCTCGAGTGACATAAGTTTCATAAGGGGTTCGTAAAATGAGCCGCCTACTGTCAAAATCCACTGATGAGGGATAGTGGATTTTATAGGTAATTCATAACATCATGGAAGAAAGGGAGGCTAGCTCAGTCTTAGCAGCCTCCAGTACAGTTGGTGGGTGGAGGTACTAACTTATGTGCAGACCTCCATCAAACACACACAGAGAAATCCATCCACTCCAACAAAAATAATCACTCATAGTAGACAAGGCCTATTGATTTGCCCTTTTACCCTAATTATCGATATTTGGGGTAGTTATGTGCTACTCATAGACATGCGTGGGGTTTACCACATAAAAGTGACAATTTTGGTTTGTACTGTAATAGGTGTTATTAACCGGAAATTATAATGCTGACCGAAGTAAGATCTCGTGGTGTCGACTAAGCTTAGTCAGAAATTCACAAACATGTTTTCTTTTAAATATGTAGAGTTCCAAATAATCAATGATTATTTATTAGCAGTTCATCTCAACTCCAATATGAAATATGTCTTGAAATATTTTACAAGTATAATTCAAACCAATATCACTAAAAACTAAAATATCAATTTCTTTTTTATACCTGTCCATAATATCTCATCATTATAACTGCAGTAAACTTTTTTTAACTAAGTAAATAGGAGTACATATGCAATCATCTTTTTCATGTCAAGTTCTATTTTATTTGCAGATTTTAGTTTATAGTTTAAATCATAAGATGAATTTTTATGAGATTTAAGTAGTTTATATAATTCAACGTAAAATTTTGAAATTCATATAAATATACAGGATTATTCCTAGAAATAAATGAAAGTAAAGTACGAGTATCGAAGCAGTACAAATAATAAAAACTTAAAATAACTTAATATAAAAGTTTTGTAAGAAACTTTCTGCATGAATTGCTCGTCTGAGTTCCAGGAAACATTTGTGGAGCAGCTTTAAATAAACTTCGCTCTTGACTTCCATTTATTTCATCTTTTGTTTGAATGAAATCAGTATTAAAAACGGATACCCAATTAGGTTTTGATTGTGAAAATGTATAAGGATTTACTTAAAAGTGTGCATTATTTATTCAACATTTTATTCAATGTTAGCTTAAGTCTCAATTAAAATAGTTTATAATTATATTCAAATGAAACATAACAGAAAATACATTATTCTGTTGCTGATACTCTGTTCCAAGCTAGAACTCTGTCATATTGAAGTATTTGCGAAAATTTTGTACTCTACATATTACATAATTAAAAGCATTTACTTCAATGTTTGCTCTTGATTGGCTATGAACTCGAGATAAATGATTTTATATTTCATTGGTTTATTGAACTAACCAGATAGCTAATTACCATACACGTAGTCACACAAAGATACTTTAAAACGGTTTATCATTACAAAGTATATACATGACTAAAATTAATTACAAATAAATAAGGTAAAATCCATTACAATTTTAAACTGATACTAATATATCACTAATCCTTTATTAGAGAGTAAAGGACTTTTTCAGAATATTGACTGGTCAGGAACAATTTTGTATGTGTGTATGTAGTGATTTATACAACTGCAAACAAAACTTCAATAATTGAATATTGGCGATGGTGTTTTTAGACAGGAATACAGGTATTGATGGTTAATTCTAATAATAATATATTAAATTATTTCAGTGCTTGAGTTTAAAAATTAATATCACACCATAATTAATCTGCCACCCATTGCAGATGTGCCTATAGTACAATGGACCTTTACCGTCACTCAAAATAACATTTAATTTATTCTTATAATGTTATATATATGGATAAATAAAAATAATACTAGCCGAAGTTTTTTGATACATAGCTTCAGAAATAATCAAGTCAATATATTCTTCAAAAGCAAAACAAATTAAGCAAATATTAGTTTCTTATTTTCAATATTTCTAATAAAGGCGAATGATGGTGGGTAAAGCTATGCAACTTTGTAGACACGTCTCATACAAATATGGGTCAACTTAATTTAAATTCTCTCCTATGTACTCCAGTTTGCGTCAGAATTTAACATATGGAATCGGCATAGATTGAAGATTCATACAAACTAACGGACTGTAAAATGTACATTTTTCTGTTCCTAGAAAATTAAAAAAATATATATCTTGACCTATTTCAAGCAACTTTACAAGCCTACGGAGGTAGAAACAAATATAAATATGTTATTCAACAAAAAAAATATAAAATATAACAAAAATATTATTACGTTTTGAATTATGTTTCGATTAAAAATAAGTCAGTGATTTTATAAACAAATAGTACAGAAAATCAGTGGTATATATGTCCAAAAATTATATGTTGCAGTAATGTTTGAAAAGGTTTCCCTTTTTTATTTTTACTGTAGTATGAAATACACTGTTAATGTATGGTTCTTGAAACATTTAACGAAAATGTAATTCTTTATTCAAATTAGAGAGTATGTTGAATTATTGTGTCATGTATGTACACGAAAATATACTATAACTATTGGGAGCAAACTACGTCAGTTACAATGCTAGGACTATATTACTCCCTTATTTTTATATATTTCCAGCGAAATACATCCGTTACCATAATATACCTGAAAACATTAATTAAGCATTTTGTTCTTGGTGGCTCTGGTGGCTTATTACAATAATTATCTAGTCTATTACTAGGTTTGAGCTACCGCATGCTTTACCGGCACTTATGTAATAATAACTCTTTAAGGGTAACTCGAAAACTCTTACAAGCTGCCTTCGATTTTAGGTTATTTTGAAAGTAATTATTCAGCTGTTCTCTAATGCAAAATGACAGCCACTCAAAGAAGACTTTATTATGGAGAAGAAGATCAAATTTGATTTTGGTGCGGATACCTCTGCCTCTGAAAAATACTAAGGTTCTTAGGAATGAATAAAAAAAATTTATGATGCACAAAAATACCTTTAAAATGTAATATTAAAGGACTAGAACAATATTTTGAACGAGGGCTACGAATTTCCTAAAACTTATTTTTATAAAATATAATTATACAAATAAAATGCTTAACTACATTGTGATTTTTTAAGAGTTTTGAATTATTTTACAAATGTTCTATAGCCGTAATAAAAATTTAGAAGATAAGCCACATTTTACATATTAAGAAAGGTGTCAAATTAGACGAGGATATATCTGGCATGAATTCACATGAACCAAATGATTCAGCACGAGTCTTTTCCACTTTGGTAGAATGTATGACTGTCAATTTTAGGGACCATTGAGTAAAAAATCAGGAAAATGTTTTCGTCATCATTTGTTCAATGGTGAAATAAATACTATTTTGGTGGAGGAACTGATCTGTATGTTTTTATGTAAATACTTTGACATCTCATATGATTATAAAATAAAAAGTTTTGAGGTTTATAAGATAAAGCAATTACAAGATTAACCACAATAACGGTTTGTGAGTATTAACAGACTCCAACGTATGTGTAGCTTAATTAGATAATATTCTTATTTAACTGGTTCACTTCATAATTTCTGTAGGTTAATTATTAAGAAAAATTCAAATCTATCTTATCTATTTTGTTAAAGAGATCGAGATTAGAGAATTATAAAAATATTAAATGCATAATTTATATCAATGATTTTGTGTTAAAAATATCTGTATATAAATGTGGAATATTCTTAACATTGAAAGAGAAAACTAGCTATTAAAACTTTATATTTTAGCTGCTAACTATTTTAGTTCAGAATTTTATGGTAAAATAATAATAATTGTTTTATCTATTTTTTAAAATTCAGAACGATTATATATAAGTTATAGTGTAATTTAAAAGAAAAAAATACGATAGAATAAGATCAATAATAGCATAAGTTTATTCTTTTCTGAACTACTTTTGTAAACTGTATTAATTAAATTTAAGTTATTTATAACATATTTAATACAAATGTATTTATTTACTCACAGTATATATCTTTAATTTTAAATCACAATTTGGTCAGTTTTTATATAAATATATGACAATTTATATTTATCTTTCAAACTTATATGAAGCGAAATTTAAATTTTGCTAAGCAAATTGAATATTTAAATCTGTGCTTAAATCGTTATGTTTTAAGGAAGTAGAGTTTAAATTAAATGATAAAAATAAATATATATTTCCTTACAAAAATATAATATATCTTTGTAAGGAAATATATAAACTAATATTAAACTTACACTAATATTAAACTATATTATAGTTTAAGTGTACATGCCAGTAAATTAACAATAGCTTATTAAACTCTACAACTGCTACTGAAAACTATAATTTGATGTTAAGAACAACATATACAAGAAATCCGGTCTTCTCCTGGCAAGCCGGAAAGGATTTAAATAGCGTCCGTTCCTGCTTTTAGGTTTAATCATTAATGAAGGCAGCTCAACTAAAATATAAAAGACCAGTTCGTGTGTTTTATAAGCTGTGGTATTTTCATACATATTAAATGCTTATGTCGTATTGTCATAGTTGAAATAATTCATTTTTCCTGGAAGAAAAGGTTGTATAATAAAACATATAATTTTTTAAAACACTATTTTAATGTTCTTTAAACATTTCGACTTTACTGATTTTCGCAGTTATAAACGCTGGTAGGTTTTGAAATTCCATGATTCGAAACTAGTACACCCATTGTCAGCATAACTGCTTATTCTACAATATACGTACATTAATAGGTACTAAAATATACTTATTTATCAGGTTTTGGATAAAATAGTATGCACTAAAATACTTATGAATAATGTTTTGGATATATGTGTATGAGTGATGAAAATTCAGGTGTCAAGTATTGTGCGTATTAAAATGTGACAATTTTTTGAAAAGAGAAACTCCAATCCAGTTTTTGTTGTTACAACGTACTTTAGTTACCTCCAAATATGGTGAATCTTGTATCAACATAGAATTGCGTTAGACAAGACCCATTAAAGCTGTGTACAACAAAAACCTGCCAATATATAATAATTTCTTTTAATCTTGTAGAATTTTATACAAGTAAAAAAACTGTTTAAAATGTATAACTTAGGGTAAGGAGACACGTGCGTTTTAATGATAATCACACGATTGCTTAACTTATATTACATTTTAATGATTTATATTACTCTATTACATTTGTGTCATATTAAAAAAAAACATTTTAACTTCATGCAATTTTAAACCTAAGTTTATACACATTAACACTTAGATAATAGATAGTTTAAACCTTACTCTGAAGCTGTTTTAGGTAGAGTTCTATCCAAAGACAAAAATATTTTGAAGGACTATTTCAGCCCCATTCTCGTAATTTCCCTTGTCTAAATAATGTTCACTAAATAAATCACTAAGCTTTACTTACCGTTATTTTCTCTAGAATCATATATTTGTTTATATACAGCCCAATACGCAACACGGTAAACTTTTTATTAAAAGTATTAATTTAGTGTTACCTATAAATTTAAAACTTTATTTAAATAGCCTTCTAATCTATGAAACTGCTTATGCTTATTTCCAATAGAAAAGTTAATTTTACACATATCTTAAAATGTACAAGTTAATTGTACAATGGATTATTAAAACATATTTTAAGTTATTAATACCACACTTACTTCATCATGGTACTATATTTGCTTAGGAAAAATATATGAAATAAATTTCATGTTCTATGTGTTTACGAAGAGAAGTCACAAGTTACTGTAAAGATAAGAGAAAAAGACGACAAATCGTAACCAGCTTTGAAAGATGAGATAATAGTACAGATATACCGTGTTCCAGCTCAGACCAGGCTTCGTGTATCGCTGTAAATCAATCTACAGATTTATTGCACAATTACTTCTACAGATTGAAACATGAGGTAATACTAAAGCTACACCAAGTTCCAGCTCAGAGCAGGCTTCTTGTATTGCTGTAATCAATCCAAAGATTTATTGCATCATTACTACTATAGATTGAAACTTTGATTATCCACAACCACATGAGATTTATGTGGTTTGTTATATAAACATTTAAATTAACGCTTGTTTATAAAATATGTAGAAAGAAATTTTCTTTCTTACAAACCCTTTTCTTACACTAAATTAGTAATTTATTTGTATATCAAAATTACGTGTGATTTGTTTCACTCTGTTACATCACCTTCCCTATCAAGACAATGAAATTGCTTGATTTAAATAACTAGGATTTGAACCTTGTTTAAATGTTTGAAAGTTTATTAAAATGTTAAGGGGAGATGTACGCCCATAAGCCCGTAATGTTAAACATATGCTAATATATAACCCATTATCCCAGAAAGTATCAGAGTTATAAAATTGAAATTTTTATCCGACAATAAACATAGTATTTTAAAGACACCCTACTAATTTTCATTGAATTCCATTAACTTTTTGGCATTATTATTATTTTTTAAATATTTGTAAATTGTTTTGCTTATAATTTTGGATTACTATTTTAAAATAATTTTTTATTGTTGAGCTAGAAGTCTAAATCTAGTAGGGGTTGTGTAAACAGACATTCTTAATAACCTGTAAAGATTTTAAATGTATTGGCCTTCTACTTTCTGAGATAATGGGACTTTTGTGTAAAAAAATAGATTTTCGGGAAATCGCGAAAACATGATAAACATATATTTACATACATTTAAAAACATTCCAGCTTCGTAATTCTGACCCTTTTCCTTCTCAGCATTGAGGAGTTTCTTCCTGATCATCCTGGTCCTTTTTCTGGCTAACTTTGTCTTCTCTTCACATGCTATATCTGATTTTATCATCCGATCTCGATCAATTTCACTAAGGCACTTTGCACAATTTTTGCCAATTTTGACCCCAAGCCCTTTTAAGACTGCTAATCTCCCCTGATTGCCCTCATTAAAAGTAATAACTGCATCATATGTGCCTAACTTTAGAGTTTGTAGTCCTACAAAGTTATTTTTTGCACTCTGGACCAGAAAACAGAATTGAAGCTTTCGTTAATATTTTTGAGTGCGGCCGTGCAGACATTTCTCTAACAACTCAGTTTTTGCCAGGTCCCTGAATATAGGTTTTATCAGATCAATTATGGGCTGGTCCAGTGAATTTTTATGTTCATATGTTTTAGCATCCCGAATGGCTTGCTTATACCTACACCATGATATATCGCAAAGCTGATGCTATGGGTTGTCGTCCGTGGACGCTTTATTGCAAGAAAACTGCCAAGATAAAATATTATTTTTATATTATTTAGGATCCGTATATGCATGTATTATATATCATTGTAATCAGAACAAACGAAACAATACAAAAAAAAATTAAAAAAATAAAATAAAAATTTTTAATTTTCGGGCGTACATCTCCCCTTAATGTCCCAATTAGGTTGAATAATGACGGTGGTCTCTTTTCTCCCGTGTCCTAAAATATACTGTTCCTAAAAATAAATAATTAAAAAGTATGACTAATATATTGTCAAAAGTTTAAGATTAAAATTTTTCTGTTTATCCAAGTTTGAGCTGCAAATTCTGTTTCAAAAATTCAAAAGAATTATATACAAATCTATAGGACGCTTCTATAGGTTTTAATGTGTACACACCACGAGTATGAACTATGTATAAACGCTAGAGGACACCCCTGATTATTATTAGTGCCTGATTATTGCAAACTCATAGACTTCTAAATTTAGACATATTAAAATTGGTTTTCAATCATTCACCTTAAGATGTCATATATAATTCTCATATATTTTCTAGTCCACAGATAAAAGTTAAGTTTATTGGCAAAAGCTGCACTAATTCATTTCGTGATTTTTTCAACTAACAGCAAATTTAATGCCTGACAGGGTAATTTTGAAGACATCGTAAACCTATAACTAACACAATTCACCCACCTTTAAATATCTCCACTTGTCATTACAAGTTACGTTATAGAGTTATAAATTTGCTACACATCAATTACGGCTGATTTACCATATAAAAGAATTTGTAACTTTTAGTACTAAGATATTTTAAAAATAAATTAGATACTATTCAAAATATACCAGCGAACTCTTAAAAAACTTGTTACAGTGCAAGGTTATAGAGTCATTTTATATTTCGTAATTGAGTTATCTCAGCGAATCAAATCTTATATCAGTCTTTCTGAAAACGTTACGAATTGACTTCAAGTCGGATTTCGACGGTGCGTAGAAACTCTCGCATACCAGCAAAAAGCAATGTCAGTGCCCATTTAGGCGTAAAGAAGTTTCTTTATATTGCCATAGTTATTATTTTTTCGTTATATTACGTAAACCTCAAAATACTGTTTCTTCTCTTTTGGGTTACGTATGATGCTATAAATCTCATCTCCTGTATGGGTGCCATAAATAACGGCAAAGGTAAGAGCAAAAGCGTTATAAATTGCACGTCCACGTGAATCATGTTGTAATACCACTGCTATATATTGAGCTGCAGCTCCCAGGTCTGACTTCTTACATCATAGTACTCAGTGTGAAAAATTACTTGCACCGCTAAAAATGTACATGTATAGCATACCTGTCCACTACTACCATATATACTTTACCAGAAAATTTTTAAGACACAAAAATATACAAATAATTGCTCGTTGTTACTGTAATGTATGCGGGTCGACACTGTACTCTCTATGGGTCGGGAAGAATAATTAAACTACACATTTAGAGTAACATTGCTCTAGGACCGCTCGTAAAGGAACGGACGGGACGCGGAGGTTACATGACGGTGTCTGGAGGTGGACTCCGGGGGGACTACTGGCTGGCCAGCTTGGACCGTTGGTTGTAGGGTAGTGGGCGTGATGTGACGTCACAGGAGAGCAGCCTATGAGCATTCTTTATTCTTTTAGACCACATCGTATGTTACATCGCCTGACAATACATACTGCCAACATCACTGGTGCAGACATTAAATATCACTATGGATACCTACCAACTTAGTACTTCTCACACTAAATACACTACAATCCTCCCCCTTAAATACATAAGTCCCCTACAATTTTAGAAATTTATCAATTACAATTTGTTTTACAATTCTCCAATTTTAAATCAATTACAATGAATAAGAAAATTGACATTATACTCTTTTTATTTTTGTAAGTATAGATTATAGAGAACAAAATACAAACTCAATATAATCATTTAACACAAATCACAAACACTTCAATCAAAAACCAATAAATCAGAATATAGCAATTAATAACACATTGAATGAACACAATTAACAAATCGATAATAATAATGCTTAAACAATATTAATTATATACAAGTCACAATTGGGTTGTATTTACAAGTCCATTTTGACTAAAGGTTTACGATCCCTTAGTGGGTATCGTCTAACAGGTGTCATTTGTTTGGGTGAAACGCTGGAACTGTTATTGTTTACATTTGTACGTGGGCTGGGGCTTTGCCCCTGAGCGTTTCTGTTATTGTTATGGTTTTGCGGAGAGGGGGGCAAGGTCGTTGCTAAAAGTACTGGCGACCTTGCGCTCGCTCTGTCCCGCGACTGTATATCGATCGTTTCCTGCGTGTGCTCTGTTGCCACGCTTGCGTCTGGGAGTCTAGGCATTGTTGTCAACTCAGACATTTCCGGACTACACTGTAAACCTACCAACTGGTCGATATGTCGTTTCCACCTCATGCCCGTATTCAGTTCAACTAAATACGTGACTGGTCCTAATCGTGAAACTACCACACCTGGTATCCACTTATTTCTACCTCTGTAATCTCTGGCTATGATTGGTTGTCCAATAGCTAACTGTCTAGTTTTACTACCCCTATAGTACAATCGTTGTTTTTCTTGATTATCTGACATTATTGCTTTAACATTTGGGCGAATTAAATCTAACCTAGACTTTAGCGATCTGCCCAACATTAATTGAGCTGGCGATAGATTGGTAGTAGAATGCACTGTATTTCTATAAGTGAACAGGAAGTTACTCAAAGCTAATTCTAAATCCTTGGAATTATGAAGAGCTGTTTTCAATTTATTTTTAATAGTTCTGACTGACCGTTCTGCCAAACCATTGGTTTCTGGGTGGTATGGTGGTGAAAACGTGTGTTTGATACCATTTGACATCAAAAATTCTTTAAACTCTTGACTGGTAAAAGGTGGTCCGTTGTCGGACACTATGTGGTCTACAATACCATACCTACTAAATAATTCCCTTAATTTCACAATCGTGTGAACAGCTGCCGTTGAAGCAACGGGCAACACCTCTGGCCACTTAGAGTACGCATCTTTTACCACCAAAAAATAACTTGGACTGAAAAGGTCCAAAAAAATCAATATGAATTCGAGACCAAACTCGTTCCGGAACATTCCAATGATGCAGGAAAGCCTTGGGCGGTTTTGCTCGTTCCTCCAAACAGGCTGCACAGCTGTTAGCTAGTTGTTCTATGTCCCGGTCGATATTAGGCCACCATACATATGCACGGGCTAATGCCTTTCATGCGAACAATACCTATGTGTGAAGTATGCAATTCGTTCAGAATGTTTATTCTGAACCTTTTAGGTATTACCACCCTGTACCCCCACATTAGGATTCCTTGCTCCAAGGTTAATTCCGACTGTCTAATTTCAAATGGCTTTAGATCTGGTTCAGTTACAATAGGCCAACCTAATTCTACATAGGATATTACCTTTTTGATTTCACTATCTACCATTGATTCTCTTTTTATGTCTACATAGCTTAATGGTATGTCATTTTCAGCTAAACACTGCAAATAGGTACCTATGACATTAATATTAAGGTCATCATCCGAGATTTCATCTTTAATCTCACTATTTACAGGTAATCTAGATAAACCATCGGCATTGCCATGGTTTTGGGGACTTAACATACCCAATCTCATATTGGAAACCACTTAAAAACAAAGCGTATCGTTGTAACCTACTGGCTGCGAAAGCAGGTAACCCTTTCTTTGGTCCAAAAATAGCCACTAAAGGCTTATGATCAGTCTTTAACAAAAACTGTGTACCATATAAATATTGACTAAATTTCTTAACACCAAATACAATGCTTAATGCTTCCTTATCTATTTGTGAATAGTTTTTCTCAGCGCTATTTAACACTCTACTTGCGAATGATATAGGTCTTTCTGTACCGTCGTATTGAATCTGACTCAAAACTGATGCAATGCCATATGGACTAGCATCACTGGCTACCACTAGTGGTAATGCAGGATCATAATGCGCTAAAACTTCAGCAGAGATTAACTTTTGCTTAATCTCTTGTAGTGCCTTCTTACATGCTAAATTAAATACAAAATCGGTATCCTTTCTTAACAACTGATACATTGGGGTTTAAAATAGTGGATATCCTAGGAATGAAACGTGAATAGTAATTAACAAGACCAAGGAAGGCTTTAAGCTGTGTCACATTTTGAGGTTCAGGTGCCTTGACAATTGCTTCAACCTTACTAGGTGCGGTATGCAACCCTTGTTTACTGATAACAAAACCTAAATATTCTAAACTGTCACAGAAAAATTTACATTTGTTCTTGCTCACTGTGAACCCATTGTCTTCAAGTCTTTGACACACTAGTCTAAGTCTATGCATGTGTTCCTCATTGTTTTTACCTGTTATTAGAATGTCATCTAAAAATACAGTTACCCCCGGGATACCTTGTAATGTTCGTTCTATTATTCTCTGGAATATTCCCGGTGCTGAACTGATACCAAAACATAGGCGATTGTAAGCATACAATCCTTTGTGTGTGCTAATTGTACAATACGTTTGACTATCTACATCTAGTTTAAGCTGCTGATAAGCTGAAGATAAATCTATTTTTAGAGAATTTTTCTCCGTTTTGTAGGCTGGCAAATATTTCTTCAATTTTCGGTAACGGGTGTCGGTCTACCTCCAAGAAAGGATTTACAGTTATTTTATAATCCCCACAAATTCTTATTTTCCCATTAGCCTTAATAATTGGTACAATGGGAGTCCCCCATTCACTGGTATCTACTGGTGAAATAACGTTCTCTTGTTCTAGTCTAGTCAGCTCGGCTTCTACTTTTTCTTTAAGTGTAAAAGGTAACGTCCCTAGGTTTAAAGTATTTTGGTACTACATTTTCTTTTAACTTTAATTTAACTGGTGCACCCTTGAAACATCCCAACTTATCCGTAAATACATTTGGAAACTCATTGTACAGTAATTCTACTTGTTTGTTGTTGTTGACAACAGACGGATTGACAGATGTTTGTTTGTTTACCTCTACAGGTGTGTTGTGGCTTCCACTGACAGGCGTGCATGCGTCTGCCGCGCTGCCGCCTGCAGTTGGCACAACCCCCACCATGCTCGTGCGAATCAGCTGACTGTACATTGTTTACATTACTAGGCACTCTAACTGTTAAATCTAATGCTTGCATCCAATCACGCCCTAACAAGGGATTAGCCCCATTAGCTACGATGTATAAAGCTAATTGTTTCTCTTTACCTTTATGTTGTACATTGACCATAACCTTACCTAAAGGCCTGATCTTTTCATGTGTATATGAACTTAATACTAAGCTAGTTGGATACATGTTTATATTTCCTAACTTAGTCTTACAATCTTTTTCTGACATAACTGAAACACAAGCTCCACTATCGACTTCAAATTACAATTTCCTTACTTTCCACTAATAACTGTACCATTATTGGCTCAATTTTATTAATCTTAGTTTCTATTTCTTTAACCGTAAAATAGATTGGAAATGTCATACACATCGTCATTGTCTTTATGTTTCCAGTGATTATCTGAACCGGACTCTGCTGATTCTTTACTTTCCTCTACATAGTGCTGCCTACCTTTATAAACATATTGCTTTTTATTGCTGTAAAACTGTTTCCCTTTAGCTGAAGGCTCCTTAGACCTATTTGTAAAAACATTTGGTTTGTTCTCATTAGGTTTGTTTAACATAATTTTTCGATCTACAAACTCTTTCAAGGTGTCCCTTCTTTTTACAATGATTACACGTGTACTCACGAAACCGACATTGCGATGCTGTGTGTGTGATCCTCGCTTGCCGCAACAATAGCAGGTGATGTCTCCCAGCGCCTTCCCGCCGTCCGATGACCGTCCTCGCTGCGATGCTCGCCGCCTGTGTCCTTTTCGGTATCGACCCGCTGCTCTGCATCCGGTGAATACGTCCTCCTGCAGTTGTCATCTGGGCCGCCCCCTTCTCAGCAAATTCCATTGCAGTAGCTAGTTGCACGGCTTTTTCATAAGTGAGGTTCTCCTCCCCGAGAAGTCTTTTCTGTATCTGTTGGTCTCGCAGACCCGCGACTAATCTGTCCCTTAAGTAGTCTGGCAATTTATCACCAAATTCACAATACTTAGATAACTGTTTTAAATGCACAATATAATCGCTAACCGTTTCATGATCCAATTGATTCCGCCTACTAAATTTAAATCTTTCCGTGATAAAAGAAGGCTTGGGATGCAGATGATTCGCTATAGTGTCCACAATTTCCTTGTACGACTTGTCAGACGGTTTGTCTGGTGTAATTAAGTCTTTCAGTAACGTATAGGTCCTTACACCCATAACTGTCAACAAAGTGCTTAGTTTCTTTGAATTATCGATATCATTACAATCAATAAAAAACCTCAAATCTCTCTATATAAGACTGCCACGATTCTTCCGCACTATCAAAATAACCCATAGACCCGATAGTTGCCATTTTGTTTTCTTGTACACTCCGTAATAACTGTTTTAAAATGTCCCCGGTAAAAAATAATCGTCTAACGGCATTAATTGCAAACGATTAAAATCAGCTTGTGCGCTGCTTACACCAAGAATAGTTTATATCGATCGGCGTACCTTACTACTCCCGACCGTTTGGAATGTCCGGAAATGTCCTTGCACATTCGCGGTTATTTGCACGTGTTCATTACGATAGTTGCCCTTCCGCACTATATCACTGTAATTCACTGTTTCAATGTCCCGAAATGTCCCTGCACATTCGTTGTTATTTGCACGTGTTCATTACGCTTGTTGCCCTTCCGCACTAAATCACTGTAATTCACTGTTGCAGTTGTTTTCCTCGTCGCCACTGTAAGCGACGTTCCACTGTTGCAGTTGTTTTCCTCGTCGCCACTGTAATGTATGCGGGTCGACACTGTACTCTCTATGGGTCGGGAAGAATAATTAAACTACACATTTAGAGTAACATTGCTCTAGGACCGCTCGTAAAGGAACGGACGGGACGCGGAGGTTACATGACGGTGTCTGGAGGTGGACTCCGGGGGGACTACTGGCTGGCCAGCTTGGACCGTTGGTTGTAGGGTAGTGGCGTGCGTGATGTGACGTCACAGGAGAGCAGCCTATGAGCATTCTTTATTCTTTTAGACCACATCGTATGTTTACATCGCCTGACAATACATACTACTTGCCAACATCACTGGTGCAGACATTTAAATATCACTATGGATACCTACCAACTTAGTACTTCTCACACTAAATACACTACAGTTTACTATATTATATGCAAGCTTTAAATTGTTTATAGGGGTTTCCAAATTTCATATGAATAAGTTTTCCCTTTGTGTTTTTTTTAATACTAATGAGTTCAAACACTTTTTCTCCTTAAAATGTACTGAGTGTACGGTTATGTCTATATTATATGTTTAACGTAATAAACATTAATTTAAACACATTCATTACATGTCCACTGCTTCTTTTGTATGTATAGAATTTAATATGGTGTCATGTAAACATTACCCTTGCTGAGGTTACAGTTAAAAAAATAAACAATGTACTTTGTTTGGTGAAACAGTATATTGCTACATTATATATAATTGACCCTTAATATTACATATGTTTCTAACATATTTTCATGCAAAATTTAATCTAAGTTTTTATGTAAGTAGTTGCTGCAGATAGGTGCGCATTTCTGAGTTTTTGAGTGAGTGAGTGCTGGACTCAAAAAATAAAATAATAATAATTAAAAAAATAATTAATTTTCGAATATCAAGTCCTTGTTGTAAAATAAAAAAGAAAGAATATGTTTATAAAGCACCCTGTTGGTTATCACATATTCTCGCAAGAACTTGTTTAGGTTACCAATTAAACGATATAAAACCTTAATTAACCTCCTTATACAAAATTACTTCACTACAGTTATTATTAATTTTATTTAACAAATAATATATAAATCATGTTTTATAAAACAATAAAAAGAAATCATTTTGGATATAAAAATAATGCCATCTAAAAATACCAAAACTAGTTCGATACATTTTTTTAAATTTGGATAACATCCTTCTAGATTAATACTATTACAAGTCAGTAATTATACAATAAATATAGTTCTGTGGAGTTATATATATATTCTATTACATTTTTATACTTTTATTAATTATATATCAGATTTTTATAAGGATTGTATTAAGTTATAAATATATTACTATGTACTACATTTATATGTTAAATATTATTATATACCATATTTATTTGAAAAATTTAGCAATCATTAATCTTATAACTATATCATATGTACGTACTGGCTCTGCAGTTCCAAATAAAGCAATAAGGGAAATAAATATTTTGGAGGAATTTGAAGAAAACAGTCATCATTTTCATGATACAACGTGACTTGTATCAGTGATACGCTTTATTCTAAAATGTCTATAGGATGCAAAGTTGTTGGATTTTTATTAATAGACAGACAATATGATTTTAGGAGGTTTTTACTTCAAATTCCCATGCCGGAGGTTGAAAACCACTTACAGTTGGTAACATCGTGAAAAAACGTGTTTAGATTGAATGGCCAGTAGACAGCAGGAATTCTAGAAGCTGTCAACACATTTAATGAAATAGCCTTCGCTAACAATCACAAGCCTGAACTCGATGTCATTGTGAACCAGGATAAGGAAAGGTAGGTCTGGTATATTAGTGAGGTGGTCTTGGGAATCAGGACGTGGTATTGCAATTAAGTGGAAAACAATTACCAAGCACCAGAACATCGTTGGTTTTTTGTTTTTTTTTATGTAATTTTTTATAAAAACGTAATTAATAAAACATTTTTTTCTATCAAATTACTATTTCATAACTGTCCGAGAATAAAATAACATAATTACTCATTTACTAGTAGGAGTATTAATATAATTTACTCCTATAAATATGAATAAAAAAATATTAAATAATATTTCATGGAACTTACAAACAAGTCAGTTGCTGATGTGATAAATGTGATTCTAGAGATTGATCTTCCCTCGAGCCTGGGAGTTCTTTCATTAATCTTTCACCGATCAACATTGTAAATGTAGAATCCTAAAGATATATTTACCAGGAACATTTTTGATTATGATTTATATCCTTTCATTAATTATTTCTGTATATAAATGGACGGTATTAGGATATAAAGGTGACAGTGCCTACAGACAAGTTACGTACAAGATGTTTCGTCTGCTTAGTAATTTTCTCTACACATTGCACAATTTCAAGTTCCGGGTACCTGCATGATAAAATTAACTAACCCCGACACGATCTATATGTTATATCGATATTCTCTACCATACAGAAAAAATGGCTACTTTGGTGATCAGGTCGTAAAAATACATGTGAACATATATTACCACATATTATGTTGTAAAGACGTAAAGGCTATAAAATTAGGACGTTTACTGGCCTAGATACGGTTGTAATTTTCAACGTTTTAATGCCAAAAATTACAAAGTCTGTTGGGATATTTTAAACTTTGTGAAAACGATAATTCTTAATTTTCTTAATTCTTAATGACAAAAACAAAACAGTAAAACTGTAAAACTACGTTTTGAGATCTTAAACCTCGTCTCCTCCAAAGGTAAATAATAAAACTAATACAAAACTAAAATCTATGTTAAACTGATAATTATGTAAATCGTATAGTGCATGTTTTAGAGTTAGTCTATATGAAGTTGACGCAGCATAATTCATATGATTTCTGACTTGTGCGTGTAACAACGTTCTAGTACGACTTACGTATTTTAACCTACCTGTATATTATGTTTTAGTTTAGTTAGTCGCCTGAGGAAGAGATAAGATTTCAGATTTTGAAATGTACTGGACTGATTTGTTTTGTATCACTGAACTATGGGAAATTTCCGGAAAATCCCGTATACTTCAAATTCCTTCATCGTAAAAAATAATTTTGAAAAAAATAATTACGATGAAGACATTTTATAGCTTTTGATGGTTACCGTCATCAAATATTTATTTTGGCTTAGGAGTTTCACAAGTAATGGCCAAAATGAGATAAAATTTATAAAAAAAAACCAATATGGATTTTTTACTCCATTTTACTACTAAAAATAATTCTGCAATAATTTAAAATTGAGTGCTGTACAAACTAAGTAAATAATATTACAAATAACTTTATTAATATGGTGAAAGAATTTCACATTTAATTAACGTAAACCCTATATGTACCTCAAGGTAAAAGCAAAATAGTAATACGTATAAAGCTGAGGTATGAAAACAATAATACTCCTTTAACAATTATTTAGCTAAAAATAGATAGCTATTAGAGTGAATTACATAAAAGAAAAAGTGAAATTAACGTTTTAAAAAGAAATCAATGAGTTGTGAGGGACAGCCTTGGGGTTACAAACGTCGATGTCACAGACGATCTTATTATAAATTTCTCCATTTGTTGGGGTTTCCGCAATTATCTTTGACATTAATCTGTATCTTTATGTTCTGCACTTGTACTAGTCTCTGTTTTCTACTACTCTTATGCTCATTTGCTTAATCCTAGATAGTTTTATATATCTGCAGGCTATTTTAAACACTGTCGCAGTAATGTTAATTCTATTAGAGGGAATGAATTGTTTGTTACTTCCACATTATATTATGTTTACGTGTTTGCTAATAGAGGGTCGTCCGACAAACCTCAATCAACGTTAAAAAATGAATATAATCCACAAGTACCTAATAATTATTAAAATAAAAAAACAAACATTGATTTGTGTTTTTATAGTTGAACTCAGTTATGAGCGTCTTTGTTTTTTATAATATATTTTACGAAATTGCGGAGGTAAATGAAAGTGTGTGAACCTGTTATACAACAGGCAAATCCGTAAACATGCTGTTTAATAACAAATTCAAGAAAAAAGTTTTGCGGTCGGTATATATTTCTTTCTGAGTTTTACATCCAATATATAGTACCATTTAACTACAAAAGTTCATTTAGTAAATGTTTTGTAATACAATATTAACACCAATAAACATTATTGTTGAACCACAAACTTAACGTAAAAACTTAATGAATCCTTGTAAAAGCCTATACGAATTTGATTTTAACTTGGAGTATAGAAGTTGCCCTCATTTCAAGTTTACCGTGGTGAAAATTTTTAATTTGCATATATATTATGTACAGTGCCTCTAGGTTTTTAAAAAACAGACTAATATTTTCTGAGTGAAAAATTCTTGTAGTGCAGGTTGTAGATATTTTAAAGTAACAATTCAAAGTTACGTTTGACATACAATCAACTGCATGTGTTTACCTTACGAAGGCACAAGTGATTTTTATTGTAAAAAAAATAATACGTGTACGCACTCAAACGCTTTAATTTTATATTCACAGAACCTGTAAGATAAAATATTAGAACATACAAGATAAAGTTAGTGCAGAAGGTTCTACCAGAACTGGCATTTAATTTACGGCTAGTCATAATCATTAACTGAAAAAATCACTTTAAAATAATTTACCATTTTTCCTTAAAGCGACATGGCATGTGGCAGTATCAGGACTAGCTAAGATTTTATAATGTTAAATAGACTATCATTGATATTAATGATAATAATAACAAAGAACAATTTTATTTTCTACTTCCTTATTGATGTTACAAAAAAATAATACGTGTACGCATCAAACGCTTTAATTTTATATTCACAGAACCTGTAAGATAAAATATTAGAACATACAAGATAAAGTTAGTGCAGAAGGTTCTAACCAGAACTGGCATTTAATTTACGGCTAGTCATAATCATTAACTGAAAATCACTTTAAAATAATTTAACCATTTTTCCTTAAAGCGACATGGCATGTGGGCCAGTATCAGGACTAGCTAAGATTTTATAATGTTAAATAGACTATCATTGATATTAATGATAATAATAACAAAGAACAATTTTATTTTCTACTTCCTTATTGATGTTACAAAAAAAATAATACGTGTACGCATCAAACGCTTTAATTTTATATTCACAGAACCTGTAAGATAAAATATTAGAACATACAAGATAAAGTTAGTGCAGAAGGTTCTACCAGAACTGGCATTTAATTTACGGCTAGTCATAATCATTAAAACTGAAAAAATCACTTTTAAAATAATTTACCATTTTTCCTTAAAGCGACATGGCATGTGGCAGAGTATCAGGACTAGCTAAGATTTTTATAATGTTAAATAGACTATCATTGATATTAATGATAATAATAACAAAGAAACAATTTTATTTTCTACTTCCTTATTGATGTTACAAAAAAATAATACGTGTACGCATCAAACGCTTTAATTTTATATTCACAGAACCTGTAAGATAAAATATTAGAACATACAAGATAAAGTTAGTGCAGAAGGTTCTACCAGAACTGGCATTTAATTTACGGCTAGTCATAATCATTAACTGAAAATCACTTTAAAATAATTTACCATTTTTTCCTTAAAGCGACATGGCATGTGGCAAGTATCAGGACTAGCTAAGATTTTATAATGTTTAAATAGACTATCATTGATATTAATGATAATAATAACAAAGAACAATTTTATTTTCTACTTCCTTATTGATGTTACAAAAAAATAATACGTGTACGCATCAAACGCTTTAATTTTATATTCACAGAACTGTAAGATAAAATATTAGAACATACAAGATAAAGTTAGTGCAGAAGGTTCTACCAGAACTGGGCATTTAATTTACGGCTAGTCATAATCATTAACTGAAAATCACTTTAAAATAATTTACCATTTTTCCTTTAAAGCGACATGGCATGTGGGCAGTATCAGGACTAGCTAAGATGTTTATAATGTTAAATAGACTATCATTGATATTAATGATAATAATAACAAAAAACAATTTTATTTTCTACTTCCTTATTTGATGTTACAAGCGCAGAAGAAGGTAGAATCTATTGAGTGGTAAAACCACAACTATATAATGAGGAGATAGATACAAATCAATTATTTTTAATATAATAATTGTTATTATAGAAATTTAAATCACGGTAATTAAAACAACTCCATCAGCTTAAAACAATAATAAAAGGCCTTGGTGAAACATAAATCAATACAACTTGTCAGTATACTCAAATTAAGATATGCATGCAAATGTTTTGGAAACTGTAGTTAGTGTTACTTTTACTCCAACAAATGCGTTAATTTCATAAAAAAGTATTATGATTATTAATACGTCTATTTATTCCAATCTAATGGGCTTAAAGTTTTAAGAATATTGACAAAATTTTAACTTTAAATTAAAATTTAATAATTTTGAGTGAAATGTCCTGAAAATATGAAATTTTTGCGGATAAACAGGCCAAGATACAGTTTACTATTCAAACTTTGGTCTAGTTCTTTACGCTATAGTTCATCCAAATTTTTTATTTAATAATCCACATAGTATTTTTAGTTTTAAATTTAATTAGAAATTTCAAAAGGCTTATCACAAGGGAAAAATGTGTGTTTCTCCTATCTGCATGACTATCTAACTTTTTCGCGTTATATTTCAAGAAACCAAATTACCTATAGGGAAGGAATTTAGCATAAAGCTTTATGTCTACGTAGATGACTTTAATTGCGAATTTGGTTCATATCCATCACTTGGTGTTCAGCATCAATAAATCCCATCATTTAGTAAACTGTCTAAATTTATTTAATATAATAACTGGGATCTGAACCAATTTCATTTACATATGACTCTCTGTGTTTGTCTGCCCAAAGGTCCACCTCATGAACGTACGAGTTATAGAGTCCGAAATTTTGTATGCAACTGTAGTGAAGCCTGTTACGCGATACGTTATTTTAGTCTACTTAACATATTGATCATAATTTTTCTAAGTACTAAAAATTCTTTCTCCAAATATATCTCAGTGTGGAAATATCTGTGTCCATGGATTTATGTTATGCTACATAAAAAGTTTAAATAACTTAGAACAGAAAAAAATCATTGCTGTCTTTTCATATTAAAAACTTAAACAGCGTATCAAGTAATATGCAACATACCCGAAACTAGTATATTAATACGTTTTTTTTGTTAAGCCTATAATGGACTGCAATAAAGTAGGCATAAAGAGTAAGTCATTGCCTATCTACTACAAATTAAGAATGATAAATTTGAGTTCTAGAAGCTACTAAATTATCGTAGCAATTTAACCGGACAGTTATAGTATAAGAATTTGTTGTATAAACCGATTGCTGCCAGCAGATGTTGGAGAACCTGTCTCGGTCTG